>NC_090944.1:63410031-63713062 GCF_040807025.1 Struthio camelus | reverse complement strand
CCTTGACAAGCTGGAGAAACAGGCTGACAGCGTCAGGGCCCTGAAGGCACTAAGGGCCATAACTAGTATGATCAGCCTCACCTGGAACCCATATCCACATCCCATGTCTATGGGCAAAGGAGCCCCATTTCAGTTCAGCCCTGGGCCTTCAGTCCCGGCCTGAGCTACGCTGTAAGTGTACCTGTCTTCAGCCCTGCATCTGACCTTGTTTGCTGGATGGGCGTCAGACCTACAACACAGCCTTGTTTCCAGTTCTGTCTTTTGTCATGTCTCCTGGATGGACCTTGGACCTGGTTCATTGCTTTCAGTGTCTGGGACTGCTGATGGACCCCGTTTTCATCAGGCAGCTCAGTCCGCTCTGTTCAGACCCTATGGGATGACACTCCATCGGTGACAGCATATCCTGTGCTGGGGTCACCCTTGACTCCTTCCTTGCCCTCCCTCTTTGAGCACTGAGGGTTTCTGCTGCCCTCTGAAAGACAGTATCTCATGAAGTTCAACAACGGAAAGTGCAAACCCCTTCATTTGGGAGAGAATAACTCCCTGTAATGGCCAGATTGGATGTTGACTGAGTAGAAAGCAGCATTTGAAGGAAAGGACCTGGGGGTCTTGGTGGACAACAAGTTGGATGAGTCAGCAGTGTGCCCTAGTAGCTAAGAAGCCCAATGCATGCTGGGCTGTATAAGTCAGAGGGTAGCAAGAGAGTAGAGCAAAGTGATTCTTCCCCTCTACTGTGCACCTGTGAGACTGCAGCTGGACTGATACATCTAGTGCTGTAGTCCCCACTACAAAGACAGTGACAGTGCTCCAGGGGAAGTGCACCAAGATGATCAGAGAGCTGGAGTACTTAATGAATAAGGAAAGGCTGAAGAAATTGGATTTGTTCAGCCTGAACAGGACAAGGTTAAAGGGGGATTTTACTGAGGTCCACAACTTTCTGATGGGAGCTGCACAGTAATAGAGTGAGAGTCAACAGACAAAAAATGCATCATATGAGATTCTGACCAGATATAAGAAAAATAAAATTCAGTGTGCAAGTGGTCAAGCACTAGAATATGTTGCTCAACCTTGGAGATATTCAAAACTTGACTTGATGTGGACCTCAGCAACCTAAGCTAAGTTGGCTCAGCCTTGAGCTGGGGTTGAGCTAGATGAGCTGCAGAGGTGTCTTCCACCGTACATTGTTCTATGAATCTATGGTTCTATGTCATGGTGAGCAGCATACAAAAATACCAGTTACTCCAGATTCATGATCCAAAAGAGCAGGAAAGATTAAGAATGCGTTCCAGGTTGTGTATTTGCCCAAGAGCCTGAAACATGACACGTCTAAAGATATAACTCCATCATCTATTTGAATGCCTCTCTTCTACTCCAGAAAAAGAAATGTCATAGACCATATGCACACAGTGCTATCTGGAAAAAAAAAAATCCTCTTATAAAAATCTTCTGTGTCACATGGCAAGAACGATAGGAGGAAGAGTTATGTACTCAGTTTTGTTTTCCTCCTAGCTTCTTTTCCATAAAACTGTACAAGACTGGACAAACCGGTCATGCCTGTTTCTTACAGAAGTTGAAAGAGACAAGAAAGGAGGATGCGAAGATTTAAGTCTCCATTGTGTCAAAATTTAAGTTACCATTGTGTCAAAATGTTCCCATCTGAGTTTTGTATACTAAGTGAACTCAAGGAACAGGGTAAAAAAAGATGCCAGCGGCTGTAGGGGGCTCCTTACATGAAGATCATTGAAGCTGCTGTTCAAAAATTCTAAGGTTTAATGAATCTCTGCATGTAGGTTTATCTTATAATTGCGGATCATGTTTAGAAGAACAGAACTAATTATAATTGATTTATAAATGTGTTAAAGCCTAATTGAAAGTAAGATTTTCCTGTTTTAAATTCAGGATGACTGTGTGTTAACATATAGAGGTTCATTTTAAGTAAATGTTGCATATAACTAAAAACTGATGTTAATATGTTTCTTTTTTCTAGGTGTTAGGCTTCATGCTGCTTCTTTTATATTAAATGTTAAAATTAAAACATTACTTCTGGTCCTATAGCCTTTCATTTTCACATATAATCCTAAAATGTGAAGCTTAGAAATTAATTTGTATGTATTTATTTCAGAAGATTCTCTGTAGAACAAATACTAAAACAAGGAAGGAAAATGATAGAATCCCCCACAGACCAAATAGCTTTCTGAATGTTTATATTTGTTAGCTAAATGCTTGCCATTCGCTATAGCTACAATATTGGTAAACTTTAAAGCTTTTAAATTATTATAGGTATAAATATGAATAATATTAATAGGTACATTCTATTATTAATTAAGTTTATAATTAATATTCATAAGCTCTGAGCTTTTTCATTAGTATTATGGACTTTTGATTTACATAGTAATGTTATTATATCTCATAATTAGATGGCATATAAACACTGTTCACAACTCTTGGTGTTAAAAATGGTTCACTACCTTCTCATTCCTGAATTTCAGGGTGATTAAGAATGTGCAGCTGTCATAACCTTGGCGTTTTGCACACAGCCAATAGCTTCATGGTTGTAACTGAACTTTATTTGCTAAGTTTCAAGGGGTATGGAGAATGGATCTAATGCTACTTCAGTGCTCTGTGATTGCTGGAGAGCAAAAGTTATTCTCGTAGAACTTCATCCTCTGTGTGTTTTTTGACTACTGAAAGTGTAGAAGAGAATGAAAAGTGTGGAATATATTCAGAATCTAAACCACATTTCTCTGACTAGTGTGCAAATATAAAAATACCGTACTTCACCAGTGAAAGCTAACAAGTCAGTAATGGGTGTTGAATACAGTCATTTAACAGCTAGGATGAAAATGTATGGGGAATAAAAACTGCATATCCATTTGGAATTAAAACAGCCTGTCACTGAAGCTTGAAAGAATGAATCATCTTAACAGGTAGCTAGCTTAAGAATTCACTTTTCAGGTGTGTTGCCCTCCTAAGTCAGCTGATGAAGCAGCCAATTTTCTAACTGTGGCTGTCCATGAAAAGAAGCCATGCCTATATGCTGCATTTTTCTTAAGATGTCAAGGAAGGAGTCTGGGTCAGCTGAGGTACCTTAATCACATTCATTGTTTGAATGGGTTGGCCATGAAGAAAGTCTTAAGCTCCTCAGGTGGAAAAGAATTTTAGATTAGGATGTGCAAATTCAATTGTCTAAATATGCAGTGGATGTCTAAGACCAGATTATAAGCATCAGAGGATTTGCCAATACATTCAAAGCTCATCTATTCTGATGAGCAACCTCCTAAGGCTCCATTCACGTAAAACTGCCTAGGAATGTTTCTGGGCATTGAGAGCACCTGGTAGAGACTGGTATGTGTTTACGCAAGTTAAGTGCCCTGTGTTTTAGAACGGTCCCTGGACCATTTTAACAGCTAGACCATGCCATGAATTGTTCAGAATCACTCGTAGTTTGAATGAGTCAGACTAATGGCAGGAAATGTTCTAAGACATTCACGTTCTGCTGCCCAGGAGCATATCCAATTTGGATTGGACTGAATTTATTGTTATAGAGACAACATAACTGTCTAAAGCCACTCGGGATACTACAGGGTGTCCCACCTGCTCCTCTAGAATGCCTTACCCATAGCTCCTCCTATCTTATCGGTTAGCCTTGTGGGGATGTCTTGCATAACCAAAATCATCTTAGATGACACTAGACATCTAAATATGGACAAGGAAATAGAACTTCAGGTAAACTGAATTGCCTGATAGAGTCCTTCGAGTTTACGGGTGAGGCTCTATTGCCTTTAATAGGAGTTTAGGAACCTAGATAACATATAGCTACCTAAATTTAAGTGTCTTAATCTGGTTCAGACACTTACCCTACATGCTTTGAATTCTCTATTTATTTGTGGGAATAAAATAATCCTTTAAAATTTAATAAAAGTTGTTTATTAATGCTTTTCATCAAAATCGTATTGTATCGTGAATGTTTCTTCTTCATACAGTTTTGGTTGTATCTGTTTCAGCAATTTTAACATCGGTAAATTTGTCAGATTTAGAAACCTGAACTATGCCAAGGAAAAATCAATTTGGATAGCTCTTTAGATATGATATTGAAGTGAGCCAACAAAAGGAGGAAAAAGGAGGTTGAGATGAAATAATGTACATGTTAGTATGTATGTGCATACATACATACAAAGTATATAGCTGTTTTGTAGCAAAAGTTTAATTTTGAGAAAAGAAATGTGTTACCTGAGCAAAAACCAGAGACTAAAGGGAACTTCTCACTCACAGTTTTCAGCAAAAGGAAATTGAAGTAATGATCAGTTAGAAACTGAAAGAAACCTCTATCCAGAAATTGATACAGCATGGCTTGATTGCTAGATCTCTGTAGAGCCTTATCAGAATTAATAGAGCTCCATGTAGCCAAAACAATCTAGCTAAAAATGATCCATTTCTGGATCTTGGTTAGAATGAGGACTATTATATACTATTGCAAGATTGCAAGAGACAGTGATGAGTATGTTTTGAGGGAGAAGTAACACTGCATAAGCCATTCTGAAAAAATAAACAAAGGCTAACACAAAAGTGACAATAGATGTTAATCAATAACAGTCATTTGGTGAATTAAAAATGGTGCAGCTAAGAAGATATGCCTGCTGCTGCTTGTAGAAATGACATACCACATAGGGGAAAGTGGCTAAGAAAAAGAAATCTAATTGATTCTGTAATATTTAATTGTTAGTGACTTGAGGTAATCCCATGGGATTTTTTCTATCATTTTGGTAAATATGGTGAAAAATGTTCTGATTTGTTATCCATAATTCTTTCAATATCATTAGCAGTTTCCAAGAAATTTTGAAGAAAACTGCTTGTAATGCAGTTAATAATACATATATTACATCAGGAAAGGTTACGTCTAGCTGGCATTTTAATTTAGCCACTTCTTATTAACGTAGTGTTTAGAATAATGATAAGAATCATTAGATCAGGTGGAATAACTCATCCGTTACAGTCTGGAAAAAAGTCAGTATTGACACTTCCAATGATCTCATATGCTATTTTCATGTATAATTGGTTAACGCTATTATGTGTCCGTAATCAAGCCTTCTAAGGAAGAAATTCCTGTAAGGTTAAGCACAATAATCCTCACAAGAAATGATGGTTAGAGGACCTGAATATTCTTGACAAATTTTATATTAACGGACAAGATGACATTTAAGCAGAAAATATGAGCAATGATTAAAAGAACATTATGAAAAGAGATCACACTGTGGTTTCACTAGTATGTCTCATTTCAACAGTTTAGGCTTTGGATGCTCACCCCACATTCTCTGGGGGAAAAAAGAACCTCAGTGTTAATGTTTTCTTCATATCATGGATAATGCTTCAAACTATCTTCAAATTCAAATAACCTTCTTCACTAAACTAGCATTAATGCAAAGCAATTACAAATTTGAGTGTAAGTGCAGCCTATTCTGTATGGTAGTTGTTTGCTTTGACTTTATCCTCTATTTGTTCATGTTAATAAAATGCCTAAGACACAGTGAAGTTCAGAATCTTGAAGGCAGTAGGGAAGGCAAGTAGCGGGGTAGAGATCCTGGATTTTCTGGGAGCAGACTTTGGCTTGTTCAGAAATGGTAGGTAGGATCTCACAGTAGGCAGCTCTGGAAGGCAGAGTAGCTCAAGAGAACTGGCAAGTTGTTAAGGACAACATCCTCCAAGCACAAAAATGGTTCATCCAGATAATCAGGAAAACAAGTAGACTTGTTAAGTGACCTGTGGTGAACAAATAGGCAACTTATGACTAAGTCTGAGTGCATAAAAGAGACGTACAAGAAGATCATAACTTGCAATAGTTACAGATTTTCTGATCAGTGACATTTATAGATTGAAGATATTCATTTAATTCTCTTAGATTCATCCTGCTTTGCTGGTCTCCTCACCTTGTCCTTACATCATCCTTAATACCTACAGCTACTTTTATTGCAAATCTTTTGTATTCTGTTACTGCCTGAAATCTCTGGTATGACCTCACACTTAATGAGTGTCCCCACATAATACAAAAAATCAGAAGTCCATAATATAACCTGCTAGACACCATGCTATGGTCTCAGTCAGCAGGCTACCTATGTAAGGATGCATTACATTAATTACAGTGACTGCAGCTTAGTTAAGCATACTCGGGCTTGCTTGGCTCTTCCTACAGAACAACTGCAATAGCACAGAGCTCAGCACATACAGCCTGTTGAAAGGACCTTGACAAATATTGCCACAGCCAAGCTCCTAGCTGTACCTAGGGCTAGATAGTGCGGAATAAGCTTATAGTTATCTACATGACCTGTAGTCACTGCATGGACAGTGCTGTAGATGTAAATGGTCTTTACTGTTTCACCAGAGGTTTTATTTTATCCTATCATTTATCCACGAGCATTAGAAGGAGTTCCACAGGCATCAAAGGAAATGGAAAGCGGAAGCTACAATCTTCTAATGGCAAGTTTTCTATTGAGATTTGCTTTTTTTTCCTCCTGTATACCTCTACTTTAAAAAAAAGGCACTGCTATATTAAAAAGTAATGAACAATATTGCATCATTTAGGCACAATCAAGCTGGTCAGTACATGAACAGTGATAACACTACTGGCTAGCTCAGACAATACTTCTTAGGTCTCCAGGCAATTAGGATGTTGAAGCTTCTTCTTATCCTGTGCTTCTGTGCGGGGCAGATTCTTGTTTTTGGAAATGAGGAGCTATGCAGGTTTCGTGTTCATATGCTTAAGGTAAAACTAGGCTTGTGGCAAATAATCTCACAGTTTTTAACCCCAAGCCTTCAGAATAGAAGGTATCACCTGGGAGCATGGCTGTTGTCTTTCACCTCTGAGAAAGGACTTTTCTAATTCATTGGCACCTACAGTTCTTGGAGGCATTTTTAAAGCTGTGAGAGAAATACAGGTCATCAGCTGAATATGTGAGGGATATCAGATACTCAGCTTCCTTGCAAGTATCTTTGGCTCTGCAGCAGAGACCAGTTTTGATACAGATTGCTTCTCTTGAAAGGTTAAGATAGAATTTGACAGTATACAGAAAAAAGAGTAGATGGGAAAACAAAGGAATGGGAAGGAAAGCATAATCAATGCGCTCACCAAGTTAACGGCTTATCCTAGCCCGATTTCCAGGAGAAATATGATAGTGCATAGCATTCAATCACACCGAAATGGATTTGTTGTGACTGATCTCATGATAGCCCAGTCTACTATGATATAAATGATAATTACAGGATTACTTTACAGAAGGGGTGGTCTCTACGTAAAACAAGCTGTTAGCCCGAACAAAAGTGTTTCATGCTCCACCACTCATTGCAGAAACACCACCCATTTACTTTAGCATTTTTCTTGGTTACCTGCTCACATCTGTTTCTTGTAACTAAAAAGGTACTTGTATTGTCTTAGGCGCTCCCAGTTACAGCCACGTACAATTTCCTGCAGGACTTTACTATGATATAAAATCTGATATCAAGTATTAATGTCTTTACTACTGAATACATTGGGAAAAATATTTTTCCTAAACAGAAAGGTTCCTCTAGGCACAATTTTTACACATTTTAGCATAAGTATAAATTTATGCTCAGAAATACAGTAGATAATAAATATGAATATAAGTCTCTTTAGTGTAAGGCCATAAATGCTTCAGAGATGTGCTGCAGCAGAGTGAGACAAGCTCACATTTCTTTTTCAACTTTGCTCAAAAATTGTTGTTGGGTTAACCTGTTCTGGTAAATTTTTGCTGGATCAATTATTCTCTCTCCACATCATTCTCACATCGAACATGTTTTAATAAGTGCAGGTAGGATAAGGTAGGCATAAGTTCAGCAGGTCAAAACAATTTCATATAGAGTTTGTATCGTGTGTTCTGCCTAATTCTATAGAAATGTGATTCTGTCCCTGTGTCTAACCTAATTCAGTTCAGTACTACCAGGTGAAGTGAGTGAAGAGATCTGGTATTGGCCACTGTGGAGCCACCACATTGTTGCTGCATATTTATGACCTGACTTTTCGGGGTCAAGTCTAAATTTGCCTGTAGCATGAAACCAGTTCAACAGGGATGCATTTGCTTCCTTGTGCAAAGTCCGTAGCAGAATTAGTTCGAAAGTATCATAATGCAACTTAAGTACAAGGAATAAACTATGCATGAAATTTTAGTGGTAGAGCTGTGGAACTTGGCCTAACACGGTGCACTAAGAGAGTTCAAAGAAAGTGTGTCCATCCTGAGAAAGCCAACAACCTTATTAAGGACCCAGAAGGTTTTCAGGATTATGCAGTTTGCCTGACACTATTTTGCCAATGTTTTTTCCTAGCATAGGCACTTCACAGTACAAATATCATCACCCTATGAGCTTTGGTTTTCATCACATTAAGGCTATGAATGTCTTGCAAACACAAATACAATGAATAATCCTGAGAAGAGCTCTTCTTCTAGCCTCAGGCAGAATGGGCATGTTAAGCATGTGGAAAGAGTAACAAGAATGCCTGAAAGTAGAAACTGGTTTAATTTACAGTGGAAACTAGTATAAATATGGTCCAGGGTATGACAAGGGCAACTTTCCTTATTCAGGTCAGGGACAGAGTAATAGGAAATGGATATCCCCTCTGTGTGAAGCTGGCAGAGATTCCACTGCCTGATCAGTTTGGCTTATTTTCTACTTCAATACTTACAGCTTCTACCCTTCTATTGCACCAGTGCAATTTACCCACTTCAGTCAATGGGTGTAGCACCTGTGTTAAGTATTGGCCTATGTGTTTGCACCGTCACTGAACACTCTCTCATAGTTAAAGAAACTCATTCACGTGGTGTGTGAGAAGGAGGGTTAAATTCTTCTGCGTAGTAATGCAACAAGCAACATTTTCTGAACAATTAACACCAACAGAGGAAGATTTTCCTTTCAGTACAAAATGAAAAATATAGGAAAGAGTTCGTAAGTCACCTGAGTAAAGTGGGAATACTGCAAATCAGAGTAAGTTTTACTTTATCTCTCATCTTTTTGCCTTTGAAATTTCTTTCCTGTCATCTGAAGAGGCAGACAGACTGAGAAAGAGGGAAGGGAAAAAAAAAAAGAGCAAAGCCCCCAAAGCTTTAATAAAGTGTTACATGTGACAGAGCAGACAGACAACTAGTGAAGAGAGAAAGACATCTTCAGCAGCAAAGTGACATTGAGAGCTTTCAGAGATGCTTGCTGTGTTCATGCTAGAGAAACCCTTGATGTGTGCAATAATCTGCAGCCATAGCCTTGAAGGTTTCTTTCTCTCTCTCTCATCTTTCCCCTTCCTCCCACCTTAGTTCTCAATATACTAGAAAATCAGCAAAATGAGCTGGAAAACTCTCAGCTGGTTTTCATAGCATCATCTGATTAGACAGATAAATAAAGAAAGATATATCTGTGGGCTTTTTTATCATAATTATTTTTATTCTGTATTTTTCCTTCTTTAGGAGGCTTTTGGCAGTTGGTTGGTCTGTTTTTTTGCTTGTTTCAAAGAAAAAGCTGTGTTACGCCTGCACAGTGCTGCCACCACCACTGAGCATCAACAGTAATGGCCTTCATGTATAATTCATGCAATCAAAACTTTGCAACTGTGCAAAATCGTGTACCCCACATCCTGTGCCTCCAAATCGGCTTTCCATAAACTGTCAGAAGTTACAGCAATGTGGCTCACTGAGTGGTCATAAACTGAAGCACTAATGAAACTGCCTGAACAGCACCATAGAGAGTCATTTAATCAGACTCTGTTTTTAATTTTGATCGGCTGACAGGTGGCCAACACTAAAAGGAAACACTAAAAGGAAAAAAAAAAAAAAAGAAAACCTGAGCCAGTTATCATTAAACAGAATAGAAAACACACGAAGAGATTTTAATCAAGACTTTGCTTTGAAGTCCAAAATTAAAGATTACTTTGAAAACACCTAGGCATTTGTAGTATTAAGTGTTTGAAAATACACTATCCAGCCTAATAATTATGGAAGTAGATATGAATTACTGAAGTAAATGCCTTGGAGGCATTGTGACCAGGGAGGTGTGTTATCTCAAATTTACATATGCCTTAGGGTTTTTTAATAAGATTCTAAAATAGCATCAACTTCCCAGCTCCTCTAATTATACTTATGCTCCTTTTCTTTCTTCTTCTCCCTGTTTTCACTGATTTGGTCTAATCAATGGCTTCCTGAATTTAGACACTACTGGCTGTGCTGCCTCAAGAGAGAGGAGTAGAACAAGAGATTTGTGAAATCTGATTCCGTTCTGTTTTATTAAACACATTAAGTGAAAACTCAGCCATTAAAGTCAATGAATGATTGTTTTTGCCATTGAACTCAGTGAGCACGGGATCTCACCCGTGAGCTGAGCTCAGATACAGTAAAAAATTGCAGCATACCATTTTTTTGTCCTGCCCATAATTCAAGTAGCCTTTTGATTTTTAGAATATTCTCTACAACCTGATGGCAAATATGTATGCTTTCCATACACAACTTTAATCTCTGCCTCACCCTTTCTAAATTCCTGATCCTGATATTACGCAGGACTGTGAGACGTTAATTATGCTTGTGTAAAAACTTACCTGATTTTATCAGTTTGAAGTGTGTCAGCATTCAGTGTTCCTGTGTGACTGTTGGATTTATGACTGAGACAAAGGCTAAATCGGAGTTTGCCTTCCTTGAATCACACTTGTCATGTTTTCTCCTTCTGTCATGCCTTCCTTTAATTGTTCAAACCTGTAAAATATCAAGCTTTTCAGTCTCATGGCTTACATAGATTCTTCTTTGTCTCTTTTGTCTCTGGCACTAAAAATAGCACCTGCAATTCATTTTATTAGAAGTTATGGTTGGTCTGAGGCTAGTTTGTGTATGAAATTCTGTATAAACCAAAGACCCACAAATACTGCACATTCAGATGGCATTATATTCTTGAGTGTGTTACATTAACTATCCCGAAAAATGCAGCTTGAAATTTAGTTAGCCAAGAGTGGAAAGTGTCGACAAGAGAGTTTAGCAGATCAACTTATCTCCTCCAAGAGTTCATGGAAGGATTTCCTCAGTATCCTTGCACATATAAGTGTACCTTTTTGGTGTCCCACATCTCTGAGAGCATACGTGTCTTAACAGATGGATAGTTGCATTCTCTTCTCACTTAAGCTTCTGAGCAGAAGCAGTATACAGTCTGGGTGGAGTGTCTTACAGAAAATCCAAAGTAGTAAGGGCGTGGATGATGGCAGTATGTCTGGGGTCAGAAAAGAAATACCATAAATTTCTGCTCAGAAGTACATGTTTGTGTGAAGAATGTCTAAGAGAAGAAAGGAACTGCAAAGTGCCGTGAGTTACTTCCCCAGAAAGGTTTGCCCAGGCTGTCACCTCACTGAGGTGCTGTCAAAGGCTGTGAAAGATACCGCCTTTAGAACAAGAAAGGAAATACAGAACTCATTTAAGAAATTTCCTAATAGGAAAGCCTTTATCACATAATTTTAATCCCTAGAACCACTTTACTTACTGAAAAAATAGAAAATGACCAACTGAGGCTACAAAATTGAGGAAGATAATTTAATTGCAACTATTAAGAGCCACTATCTCCTCTACCAAAAAATCTACAAAACTAGTGCCTACATAAGTGCGAGCAAAAAACTTGTGTGGTATGATCTCATAGATCCTGTGTTCCCAGTGTGTTTTCAAGTCCAAGAGATGGCAACAATACTCACACGTACCTTCTCTGCCTTAGGTCATGTTGACCAGATAGGTAGGGGCTCAATCAAAGAACACATGGCAGTAAAGAACCAGAAAGTGTGGAGTTTAGACCAGTCATATTGCAGCCGCTTATAACCCTCTTACTGGTTGTGGACGACAGCCTGAAATGGCGGCCCTGGACTCCACCTCTGTTAAGCTTGCATTAAGATTAATGTAAAGTTTTGTTACGAAGCTCTGGCAGCTGTAAGGTAGACCTTACAAGAAACTTACTGAGAAATAGTACTGCTGAACAAGAGATTCTGGTCCAGGTTACTCAGGATTTCTTCAAACTGATGTACTGTGTATCTTTGTCATTTTTCCAGGATGAATGTATAAAACTGATGAGTTTCTAAACTAAAAACAAAAAATCCGTTTGGTTTAATTTGCGAGCATATTCACAGGATAAAGTTTTACCAAATCTTATGAATTTTATGATATATGGACTATAATGCAATGTATCTTATATTTTTCAGTCTTACTTTACTAATATTTCACTATTTAGAAGCAAATCATTATAGAATTACTTTTTTTTTCCAAATAAAATTTCACTTTTATTTTTTACCTCCATATTGGCAGTGTAAGAGTTGCAAAAGTATGATCTTTTTGGGTGAGTCCCTCTGACTTGAACAGTGAAGGTTTCGCTTCATTAGCAACAAGCAGTCTCTCCTACACTCCTGAATGAATAGGAGGAGGTTATTCTTTTTTGCAAAGCTAAATATCCTTGCCTTTCTTGATCCTGCAGTACAATTAACTATTGTTTCACATATTCCATTATTAATGAGCGTTCTCTCTGTAGATCCAAATTCTGATCTCAGAAAAAATGAGCTTGTGTTTTATATGCCTTTACATTTCAGATTTCACTGCCCAACTTCCTGCTGCTGAATACGATTATATTGATAAGGCAGGGGCAATGTTCTCATCCACTGATTTCTCTAACCACCTCTATGTTAGATAAAAGTAGTGAGTGTGTGTGTGTGTGTGTGTGTGTGTGTGTGTGTATACATATATATATGCATATATATATATTTATATGTATAATGGTAGGAATGAATTTGGGATTCACATCCAGCTGTAACAGATATTACACACTAAGGCTATATTGTAGAATGTTTCCAATTGTGCCTATATACTTAGGACTTCCTGCATTACTAATATTTAATTTTTTGTTTGTGAATTGCCTTTTACCTACCCAATATATAAAAAGCATTGCTTGAAAATCCTTTCCCAAAAACCTAGCTGGTATTTGCATATGTGCATATGTATGTACAGTCACTGATTTTACAAGACACACAAAGTGCTTGCATATTTGAAAGCAGACCTGGGTTCCGGAGTGCTTAGAAATAAGAAAATCATTTGCTGTTCCAAGACTGCATGCTTTCGTGCCTTTTAAGTGTAAACTGGTAAGTATTTTCTAAAATGTAGTAAAAATTAAGGCTGCAAAACTTAATAATAGATGTCTGATTACCCATTAGAATAAGTCTGTCTTATGCAACCTCATGTTTTATGTAAATCAGGTTTTTGCTTGATTTCTTGATCTTGTATTGCTAGACTATATTAAGTTTTAATGGACCCAGAACAGAATTGGATTACCAAAAGGAAAAAAAAAGCAAATGAAGGAAAAAAATTAAAAAACACCTGTGAACAGTTTCATGATGTATCTGAATATCATTAAAGTCGTTGGAAGTTTTTCAATTAACTGTAGTGGGCACCATATATTAATTCCTCATCTCATAAAAGGAACTATGCACAGTTAGTAAGCAATGTATATTTCTGCAGAACTGAAGGTTTTAATGTCATTTGATGAGTGCCATCATTTTATAAGTTAATTATATCTGTTCATACAGTCTACCATTCTTGGAAATGGTCTTTCTAAGAAGAAAAAGCTGCATTTTTTCATTAACAGAAAGTGTTACTTAAGAACAAAAAAGTGAGAAGGAGCAAAAGCTGAAACTGCATGAACTGAACTGCATGAAAGTGCACAGGTTATATTACTATCCTGCTTCGTCAAAACTATGTGAGGGCTGGCAGTTGCCCCTCGCCTTCAAATGATTTCTTGAATGCAACACTCTGCTAGGCAGGAAGCAGAACGGTTGCCTCAATATGTACCACAAAAGAAACAGTGACAGAACCCCACCAGGAACCTGGATGAATATTTTATCCATTTGTTTTGAAGTGACTGATTCATAGTCACAATCTACAAGAAACATAGCTATTTCCAATACACTGTAATGTCTTGTTAGTTGAAAGGTTTTGCAGTATAATTCCAGAACCACACAAATCTGTACAGATCTTTAGTCAACGTCAGGAAAAAGTAAGAAAGTTCACAGTTATCTTGTGAGTCATGTCCTCCTGTAGTACCTACTGCTGTTGCAAAAATTCCTGATGATTAATATTGACTGATGCAGGCAGAGATGTCTGCATAGATGTTTCTCTGATTGTTTGATTGATTACCTTTAAGAATTTCTTCCATATTGAGCTTCCCTGCTAGTTCTAATTGTATTGGAGAGTAATCGGTGTCAACAGGTTAAGATAATTTTAGTTGACCCAGAAATAGTTCAGAGTTGAATTGTGCTGAATGAGCAAACGAAACAACTAGAACGGTGGAAGTTAAATGCATCTGTTACATGCTTGGGAACATATCTGAGTTCCTGCTTGAATCAGATTTGAAGTCTGTCACACATCATCTTCACCTCTCATGCTGTTATATAAAGAGCTTTGACATCTGAGCACTTGGAGGAAGGTCATCCAAGGAAAACTCAAAGTTAGTGAAACACAGTGTTGGTCACCAGTTTCTGTTTTTCCCTAGTGGCTGTTGTGCAGGTGACTGTCCTTTTAAGAAGCATCTGCTGAAATAAAACATCCCTGGATCAACCTGCAGCAGCAGTAGTACTACAGGAGAGTTCATGTTAGCAGATACAGATTTCTTTCACTTCCTTTGAAGGTTTTTGCACTCAGATGGTAATTCTATCCTTTTTGCTATTAAAGACTAATTACAGTTACGAACTCTGACCTACAATCTCACCTGTAATTACTGAAATACCTAATTGGTCAAAAGTCATTTTATATGGTGGTCTTTAGATGAAAAGCAGGGTCTTGGCCATCTGTGCACCTTTATATTTTAAATATAATTCCTTGTAAAATTATTATTATAAACTACTATGTATCTTTCTCTCCAGTGTCTTTCAATTTCAATTACAGACATCCCTATTCTACATTTCCAGATCTGAACAATTTATAGTGTTGCTATTTTAAATATTTGTGATGATTCAACAAATGCTTTGCACAAAGCACATCATTACAAGCATATGTTTGGGTGCCTCAGGTTGAAAACAGCAAGCATATGATAATTTTAATTCCTTGTACATAATCTCCATCTAGGATTCACAGATATCATGAGGTATTCTTTTTTTTTTTTTCTGTAACATATTGCCTTATATTACTTTTATAATAAGGGGAAACAGTGACTAGCAAACTCATTTTTCGGTTGTTGGGTTACTCAAGCATGGCAGAACTTTTATGCTCTTAGATATACATATTGTAAAAATTACATGTTGTGCAAAATATTTAAATGATTAACACAGTTGATAGAGTAAAATATGCGCTACTATCACATTTGCATTAGAAATAAATATTAGAATCCTTTTTCATAAGGTAACATTTTCACAACAAAAAAAGTCTTAGATTGAAAATATTTATTACCAGTGTCATGCTATAATGCAGTAAGCTTCAATAATTTTGATTACTAATGGAAAATCATACTGTGAGCCTCCTCCATAATTTCTGGATGAGCTTGCTATGTCTTGAGAAATCAGAAAGCCTGCAAACAATGTTATAGTGCAGTGGGAACACAGGTAATTTCATAATAACCTGTTTAACTTAGGCAAAAGTACATAATAGATTCCAATTAGCCATATATCTGAATTAATTTCTGAGGAGTAGGAACAAGGTATTGTCCAACCACAATTCAAGTGAAGAAAGAAAAAGGCATGTTATAACAAACTAAGTACAAACATCTATCCCAAGGAACCTGATTATATTTCTCAATAGCAAATAATGCTCTTTGCATCTAGTTCACATTAAAAAATTAAGCATTGTTCCTGCTATCATTAATTTTGATGTTAATATTCAGCACTGCAAAAGTATTTTAAAAAATCAGAGCTATAGAAGAAAGCATGGTAATTCTTATGCATTTCAATAACAGATGGTGATTGTTCTTTTAAGAAACATTCCAAAGAAAATGTCTGACTTTGCATATATCATTTTATGAATGTAACACAGAAAATTCCACTGGCCTTCTTATATATTTGGCCACAAATACTATAAATTCATATCCTTGTAAATACACATATAAAAGTATTGATATACATTTTAATAATTTTTATATGGATCAGTGACATTCTATTGATTGTGGAAAAAAAAGATATATTACAAATGACAATACCTATATATTTAATTTTTGTTTGACGTTAGAAATAACATGACATTTTATTCGTGATCAGAATAATATCAAAATGATAAATATGTTTATAACGCATATAATTAACTTTCAAATAATGCCATACGGATGACATTTCACTTTGAATGTTGTAGAGCTCATGCTTTAAAACTTTATCATCATTATTTTCACTGAGTTTTTCTTTATCATGTGTTTATATAGAGAGTAATAGGAAGATGATATCCCACTCCTACTGAATCCAGTAAAAAGCTCCTAACTTCATACATTATCTGTATACCTCCAGTAGAGTGTGATGTAAAGGACAACAGATGAAAGCCAATACACTGTAAAAGATCATCACTGAGTAAGTAAAAAGAGTATAGGAGTCTGCCTGAAGGATCTTAAGGTCCTGAAAGTTCAGTTTAGTTGCACAAAATAACTTAAGACACTAGGAAATGCCCCTGAGCCTGTAAAGCTTTACTCATCATCAAGGTGCGCTACTAGTCTTTTCCCCAGTTTTAGGGATAAATTGGGTAGTATTACAGGAAAAATAACAAAAGTAAGGAAATAAGTAACAAAAGCCAAAGGAAACCTTTAGCTGTCCAAAAAAGACGGTCAACTTCAACTTGGTGATTTTCTCAAGATTTGTTAAGTGTTTCTTTTTTTTTTTTTTTTTTGGTCATAGTTAACACACTAACTAAATTTTCATTAATGAATTACATAACATGAGGTCTTTTTTATCAGAGGATATCCAGTTTTTGTAGCAGTGCAGCACTACACCTTTTTGTGGCCCTTCAGTAAAATCCATCCTAGCTTTGCCCATGTGTGCTTCAAAATAACATATTTTAAAATTTTGGAATAAACATTCATAATAAATCTCTTAGTACCTTAATAATTTACTAAACTTAGCATACATTGGCTGTTTGTATGCTAGCTGGTCTTCGGTGAGCATAGGCAGACAATAAATTATCTAATTGATAAGTCAAATTAGCAAAAGTCTTTTCGATTTTCCTTCAGCATTGCCTGTAATTTTTCTCTTAGTTCATCCATGAAGTTTCATCCAGATATGAATATAACTGGATTGGCTCACATAAAAATGTTACTAATCTCTTCAAGTTGCTTTGTTATAGGTTGGAAATAGTTTCAAACTAGAAAAAGTCTTTAAAAGTAGTACAATAGCTGACCATGGTACCTTGTATTAACCTAAAGGCAAGTTAGATGCATTCCTTTTTTGTCAGGTATGTTTCTTCCTGTCTTCTCTTCCCTTCTCCACATTCCTCGGTATCACTGCCTTGTTTCATGAAAACTGTATTTCACTTCTACAGTCCCCTTTTCTATCCAAATTTCATGCTCTAATTCTCCTCAGAGGTCTGCAGTCTGAGGCTGGACGGAGCCCAAGCTGAGCTGGTGTGGTGCTAGTGACAGTTCTGCTTCGAGAGAAAGGCTGGACTAGATGACCCTGGGAGGTCCTTTTCAAGTAACATTTCCATGATTCTATAATAGGCTAACGTTGAAGTTGGCTTCTTTTTCACTTTGCATGAAGAAATACAGAAAGTAAATATGCTGGCTACGTGAACTGTCTCTGTCAGATGTTCATTATCAGATATTTCATTTTCTATCATACCTTTCCCACAAAACCTTACCCTTTCAAATTAGTCCACTTTTTTCTGATTATTGCATGTTTCAGTGAAGTTTAATAACTCAAGCCTTTTGTCCTAGCCTCTTAGTTTAAATCAAACTTAATCTCAAATGTAAAGAAAGAGAAAACCCCATGCAGAAAATTAAACAAAAATTAGTGCTACAGAAGAACTTATTTACTTCACTTCCAAAACTCCTGCTCAGCAGCTGGAAGCCATTAAAGAGAAGTCATTAAATGTCTGGCTGTGACTGGCAAATTTCAAGTGCTGAATCTATGTTCCTGGATATGTCTAGAAATGCCTTATTTATGACAGTGGAATAATTTAGATAACACCTCACACCTCAAAATGTCCATGAACCCTGTGTGTTATGTGTGTAGTTTTAAATAGACAAAAACAAGTCAAAAAGTTTAATATGTCAGGAAGGTGTCACTTTGGTTCTCCTCATAAAAGTACAAAAGTACAAAAGTAAGGTATTGCCTTTGTGAAAATGAAGGTCTCCTGACTCAGCAGGAGAAACGGCCCTCAAAGTCCCTGTGCCAATTGGTTTGGGTGCAGTGCCCCCTTCATGGACCAGAGCCACTGCGCAGGCTTCTGATTCTGCTACAGAAGACAAATAGTTACTAGTCTGTCTTCACAGTGCAGGATATAGTAGCATTTATAGCCTTTTTTTGGATCTATCTCAAAGCCCTTATATTGTCTTATTTACCATTTTGCTCTACACCATCAACCAAAAGTGAGTTAGAAGGGTGTGAAATTACTGTTACTACCTATATTGGTAGGCCTAGAATAAGTGAGCAGATTAACAATGATGACTACAACTGGAGAAGAGAAGAGATATTATTCAATTTTGCAAAGCCTCTCTTTTTTTCTACACAGAACTCAAAACTCCTTGATAAAGGATGAAGATCTGAAGTGCCAAAAAAGGGGTGGTTTATTGTAGATGCTATACCAATGCTATGATACAGAATCCGTTTAATTTCTGTTTTATATCTATTTCTGTTTGCATGTTATTTAAGATGCTTATTTATTAAAAATAAAATATTTTACATTATTTATCTATTTATCCTAAATTATATAAAATAATAAAAGCATACATTGCATATAGTGAATTCAGCCTCCATTGTGCATTATGGTAATAAATTTCATACGGAATAAAACATGAACCCACTGATAAACTTTTGGTGAAATGCCTTTGGCAATAGAGTAAGAGCATTTTTTTCAACTGGCAAACATCATTGAAGGTCCTTGCTGGACTTATATTTCCACAACACATTAACAGAGAGTGATCTTTTTAATGTGGCAAGTTATAGAAGGGTTTCTTGTCTAGAGACAGAGATTTTTGGTTATGAAATCACCTGATCATATTATAAGAAATATTTAATAAAGCATACAAGAACAAACCAAGCACACAGCTGTCAAACAATAGCTCCTACCCCTATATATAAGGGTTTCAAGGAAATTCTGAGCCAGAGATTTTTTTGTATATGCTTGCCATTGATGGATTTTTCCACGAATGTGCATAGCCACTTTCTGAATGTATGCATACTTTGCTACCCATAACATCCTGTGGCAATGATTTCCACAGTTCCATGATGTATTGTGGGGGGGGTGGGGGGGAGGAATCACTTGTTTTTATTTGTTCTTTTGGTTTGTTCTATCAGATTTTATCTGATGACTTCTAGTTCTTTAATTAAGAGACAGTAAAAAATCAAGCCTCATTCTCTATCTCCATGATATTTATGATTTTTAAAATTCTGTAATATTCTCTACAGTTATCTTCTGAAGAATCCTACCAAGTTTAATCTTTTCTTACTGAGAAAAGTCAGTCAGAAACCCCAGTCATCCTTATCGGTTTCTGGGATGTTTTGCAGTTCTACTGCATTCATTTTAGGATGAGAGAACCAGCTGCATGGACTCCATGGAGTGGCTAAGATACCTGTATACTATGGATTTATGCAGAAGCACAATATTTTCTTCTTTCTCTTGCTTTGCCTCCCTCTCCTCTCCTCTCCTCTCCTCTCCTCTCCTCTCCTCTCCTCTCCTCTCCTCTCCTCTCCTCTCCTCTCCTCTCCTCCCCTCTCCTCTCCTCCCCTCTCCTCTCCTCTCTTTCTCTCTTTTTCTTTTTCTTTCTCTCTTTCTCTTTTTCTTTTTTCTTTCTTTCTTTCTGTGTGGGTTGTAGAATAAAGTGATTGCAATAGAATAAAAATAATAATAATTAACAAAAACTTACAAAAAAGTTACTGATCCCATTTCTAAGGAAAACTAATCTAGAAGGCTAGTATTATAATACAATCATTTACCTGTCTCTGTTAGCTGTAACTGGCAAAACCACAGTCTCTGTGATATAGCTGTGACCAATATTATCATGTGAGATCTACAATCTTCATTGCCAGTATCAAACAAGCCCAGAATTTCTGGTTCCGAAGTTCAGCTGATGCAGAAATTGGTTGGCAAATAGTACTGAATGCTTATGTGACCAATATGTACGTCTTCCTGGTAGGCATGCTCTACATCTTATGTATTTAGCTGCTAGAGGAAATACAGCCTGAGTCATTCAGTACCACCTTATTCTATTCCAGTGTAAACATTCCTATTTCTTGTCTCCACTTGTCTTCTTATAGGCTGACAAAGGATAGTTGGAGCTAATTCAGTTTCTGTTTGATCATTGTCACATAAGAATTGCAATAGACTTCCACAGTTGTCAGATTTCAGTTCTTTCAAAATTTCATCTGCAATTATGAAACTACTATGCTTCACTCTTTTCTTTTTATTTCTAAAGAATGGAGCATAGAATTGATAGGCACCCCATTACCTGAAGAACTGACAGTACTCAAAAGCATTAAAAACTACCATCCTGCGTCCTTTACAACTTCACAGTTTAAACTCATTTTCAAGAGAAAAGAGATTGCTGTTATCTTCAGATTAAAAGAGGATCTCATTGATTGTTTACCTCAAATACAAACCCTTTCCAAAGCAATTAGCAAAATATAAAAAGTACTATCAGAGGAAAATTCAATGGCTCTGTTGGAAATGTCACACATAAGCTGGCTCATTTCTAAACTTTGGCTCTGCTTGAATCTTGCAAAGTAAAATAGGAGAAAAATAAAGTCGTTAAACTTTTAAGAATTTGACTTCACTTAAAATATGTGTTTTTTAATCAGCAAATTAATCTGTTTTTTGGTGCAATATCTATAGGGAGGAGCAAATAGCATATTAATGCAAAAGTATTAATGTGATTTAAATTGTACTACTTCACTAAATTTTCATGCTAATTAATAATTTCGTGTACCAAGTCACTTCACCTAGAGAAAGTGTTGTCCATCATAAGTAACTACTCCTTCCTCACTATAGTGTTTAATACACTTCCTGAAGTGGAAAGAAGAATTAAAGCAGACATACTAAATAAATACATAAATAAATAAAACAAACTGCAAATTCAAATATAAATTTTTCTGCTTTAAAAAGAATGATTTGTCTTGAAAGAGCAGTGTTTTTGTCCCAAGAATGAGATCCGAATTTGAATTAAGAAAATTATATTGATACATACACACGTGGGTTTCTCTATATCTGCTAAGTGTCTAAGCTGCCCTTACAAGCAAGAGAGATCTTGAACTCATGTGAGTTCCTCCACAGAGTCGAGCATTGCCATTTGAGACAGTCTCAGGTACTGGAGATTCTGGTAGCAGACACAGTGAACACCTATGGGATTTCCACACCTTTCTGGAGGTTTGCTGGCATTTCAGATGATATTAAACATGTGGAAATTTTGATTCAGTAGTCAGTACAGTCATTTCTGTAGTCAGTACAGTTAGTGATGTTTAACTAGCCAGCTGCGAGAGGCTCAATATGATTGCTTAGACAAGTGTCTAATGCAGTCATGGATGCCTCAGATGCTCCAGGGATGTACTGGCTTCCAGCTGCCTCTCCAGAAGTATGTCGTTTTTCCACAGGTCCTGTGTTATGTCTACCAAACCTATCCAACAGTCTTAAATATATTAAGTATATTAAGCAATTAAACATTGACACTTAGGCAGCCAAATCCTGCTCTAAGTATCTTCATTAGCACAAGCTGAATCACTTTCCAGGCAGCACTAACAGCGCTGACTATATCTCT
The DNA here is from genome assembly GCF_040807025.1 of Struthio camelus. Classification (NCBI taxonomy): domain Eukaryota; kingdom Metazoa; phylum Chordata; class Aves; order Struthioniformes; family Struthionidae; genus Struthio; species Struthio camelus. The sequence goes on along the minus strand of NC_090944.1, from coordinate 63,691,135 downwards.
GCTTATCGTAGTGAGATCTTACACGCTTAATGCACATGTAGACACTTCCATTTAGACACTTAAATTTAGTGATAATCCAAAACTGGATTCAGCCCCTCCTCAAGTGAGATCAATATCATTCTAAATGTCTTGCCCCCCCCGGCCCCCCCAAAGTTCTTAAGCTGTATTTCTTCCCTGCTTAGTCAATGTAATTTTAAGCTGTTGTTAAGGATCTGAGTAGATGCTCTGCAGCTTCTTTTTGAAATGGTTTGCATTCTGAAGAAACTGTAATAGCTTCCACACTTCATCATTTTATGCATTCTTTCATATAAAAAGTTTAAAAAACTAAAGACATTTAAACAATTTTGGAAATTTTTTACTGGAATTTATGGTATGATATTTTCCAGTTAAGATGCTCTATGCAGAAATTCCTCTAGCTTCTTCAACTAGCTTCTTCAGTACATGTGTTCGTTGATATTAGAATAAACGTGTAGTGGGAACAGCACTACGCTATACTTATAAATCCTCTTTTCTACATCTTTGTAGTGAGATCTTCAACAAGGTGGGAAAGCAGTGCTAGTGATGATAGCCCTGCTTTGAACGATAGGTTGGACTAGATGATTTTGGAAGGCCCCTTCCAAACAACACCTCTATGATTCTGTGGAAATATCAGAAATTCTACTTTCTGTTCAATTCTATTCAACTACCAGATACTGAGATAGTATACTTTGATATTTTAATATTTATTTTCACAAATGTGGAATCTATGTTTACATAGAACAAAAAATATCCTAATTTATTTAATTTTTTTTTGCTTTTGCTTACCATGAAAGTGATCTCGAATTCTTGTTTAAACAAGGAAGTGTAACTTTTGAAAAAGATAGCGCTGAAATGTACAAGGTCCAACTCCAAACACACCTATTCTAGAAAGGAAAGATACTCTTCAACTGACACAGAGCTGATTACTTTGTTCAGTCTGAAAAACGGAAATATTTTGATCCACAATGAACAAAATCAAGTGAAAATATTTTATTTTTAAGACATAGAAAAAATCAAAATTTTAAGTGAAAAAGTTCAATTGTGCAGAAATTATACAGTTCATAAAAAAAAAAGATGGAAAAGTGACAAATCCATGGCTGGTTTTGTAGACAACATGAGACTACATTTAAATTGAACAATGATAAAATTTCCCACAATTTGAGAATGAAGATCTAATTTTAGTCCTAAAACAAAATTAACTTACTGAGCTAATAAAGAAAGCTTTAATTAAGCTCAAGTTAAAATATAAGCCTCATCTCTTTATTCAAATGGGCATCTGAATAAATTAAAGAGAGGAGTAGAATTCTGGAAAGAACGAAAATATATGTGAACAATCATACTGGAAAATACAGTGCTATTATCACAATTCTACATGCTCTTCTACTTTTCTTTCTTACATCTGTGCATTTGGAGAGTGTCTTGCAAGCACAAAGCACATCCTGCAGAAGTGAGTTATTAACTTATCAATAAAACACCTCATCTTTCAGGAGAAATATGTGTCAAAAATTACATACTAATTTGATGAGTACAGTACGTTTCTGAAGGGAATACAGCCCAGGTATCTGTAGATTCTCACCCTTGGCAAACCAGTCTCTTTGGCAGGGGGGGTGGGGAGAGAATATTCTCAGCTAATGTGCATAAGAAAGGCATGTGAATAGAAAGGAGGTAAAAGGCTCTTTTGATGAAATTTTATGCAAATAGCTCCTCAATCCCAACAAAGTTAAAAAAAAAAGTGTGTTTTCAGATATTGGCCATGAGCTTTTATATCCTGCTCAGTCTTACAGTTACTGGTGGAGATACCATTTGGCTGCATAAGGATGACAGATTTTGTACAGCATAATGGATCCCAAAGTCCATTTTGGCTTTGTTTACGCCGTTTCAGATTTCCTGGTCTTTCTGTGGAGGAAAGGGTACTCCTCAGTTAAAACCAACACCAATACTTTTTATTACAGAGCAATGTCCCTTTATAGACTATGACAGATAAACCCGGGAATGAGTAGGCAGGACTCCCTTCCCTATTTACTTTAAGTCCCTATTTACTTTACTTCCCTATTTACTTTAAGTCATAGAACAGGGGCAGGCCCACATGCCTTGGATACTCCCCATGCCACACATCTTCCTGATTGCAAATCAAGGATTCAGTGAGAATCTACACTGAAAACATGTGAGAAACCAGTGCCAGAGATATAGCCTTCCTAATAAATCTGCATCCAACAAAATAAAATAGGTTCAGTGATCTTATGTTTGGTGATTTTCTTGATACTCTACACTAGCATTCACAGCAATGGCACCTGAGAACCTTGTCTTATTTTATTCTCTGCTTTTAAGGACATAACAAGAGAATAGCAAATGGTTGATTTATAAATGATTAATAAGGTACAACTGTTAATTGATTCCTGGTAACTAATCCCTAGCTGTTGCAACCACAAACCACAAAACTATACGAGCTCAAAATTCCATCAACCTAAAATGTCATGTGCATTTAGTACATTTTTGTAGTTATTATATCATAAGAGGTTAACAAAGTCCACTAGAAGAAAGGAAATCTATTTCATAAAAGTTTACAGAATCACAGAATCACAGAATCGTTTAGGTTGGAAGGGACCTCTGGAGATCATCTAGTCCAACCTCCCTGTTCAAGCAGGGTCACCTAGAGCATATTGCCCAGGATCACATCCAGACGGCTTTTGAATATCTCCAGCGAAGGAGACTCCACTACCTCTGTGGGCAACCTGTTCCAATGCTCTGTCACCCTCACAGTGAAGAAGTTTTTTCTCAGGTTCAGATGGAACTTCCTGTGGTTCAGTTTCTGCCCGTTGCCTCTTGTCCTGTTGCTGGGCACCACGGAGAAGAGGCTGGCCTCATCCTCTGGACACTCCCCCTTCAGATACTTGTACACGTTGATGAGATCCCCTCTCAATCTTCTCTTCTCCAGGCTGAACAGGCCCAGCTCTGTCAGCCTTTCTTCATAGGAGAGGTGCTCCAGCCCTCTAATCATCTTGGTAGCCCTCCGCTGGACTCTCTCCAGGAGTGCCATGTCTCTCTTGTACTGGGGAGCCCAGAACTGGACACAGGACTCCAGGTGAGGCCTCCGCAGGGCCGAGGAGAGGGGCAGGATCACCTCCCTTGACCTGTGTCCCTAAGTGTCCCTTAGACACTTTTGAGCAAGCGATTGTTATTTGTTATATCCAACACCAGGTATTATTTTATGACAAAGATGGGCAACCAAATCTTCATGACTTGGTTTGCATTTCAGTGGACAATGGAGGGGGGTTTATAGCTCAGCTGACACATGGTAACCTGTTAAGCCATGTTAGCTTGATTGCTTGTAATTATCTGCTCAAATTTTAGTAATGTGCAGTTGTTAACCAATCAAATTTAAAAGATTACTTCTTTGTATCAGAAAGAAGAATTAAAACTCAATCACCTGAAGAGGTATGTTCAAAATCTAGTTCATTTCTAAACATGAGCCAGTATGCACACACACACACACACACACACACAACACACACACACATACACACAGGTGCGCACGCACACACACATGCACACGCAAGGTATTGATATCCTGGAGCAAGTCCAGTGAAAGGCCACCAAAATGATTAGCGATCTAGAGCACCAGACTTATAAGGACAATCTAGCAGTCAGCCTGGACAAGAGGATGCCAATGACAGATTGTGTTGCTCTTCAACTACCAAGCTGAATGATATAAAGAAGATGGAGCCAGACCTTTCTCAGAGGTACAGAGCAATTGGACAAGGATAAAAAATGAACAAACAAACAAACTGCAACAAAGGAGACTCCAATTTAAGGAAAAAAACCTCATTGTGTACAGATAATTGAACTGGTACTTAGATAGACAGTAGCATCTCTGCTCTTGGAAATATTCAAAACTCAGCTGGACAAGGGTCTGAACAACCTGATCTAAAGTTTGCCCTACTTTGAGCAACAAGTTGGATCAGGTGATCTCTGGAGGTCCCATCCAACATATATTCTGTGCACTAATGATTCGGCATATATGTAATATACCAGTTTCTGAGAGTCTCTTCTGAGAAAGTAGACTTTCATAATTTTTTTCAAATCTTTTTTCAGGCTTCCTTCTCTATGGCCTTTTCTATGTTTTGAGTGTAGATTTTTTGGAGGGGAGGGGGTCTGAACTTTTCCTTTACTACGTTTGTGGTAGAACTGGCAAAAAAACAAAACAAAACAAAACAAAAAAAATTGCTCTTTCATAAAGCGCACCTTACCTAGCATTCCATTTAAATAATATGTAAAAATAAGTAAACATTCATGGCTAGCGATTAAACAAAAACTAGATTCAAGTTAAAGCTGACTGACACATTTTGGCCTGCTTACAACTGCAGAAGTGACAATAACAAAATTAAGATAGAGTACAATGAGTTTCATCACCTCCCACTTATTGCTGACTTACAGGAAACAAACATTCTCCACTAAGTTAAGCTGATGTTTGTTTCCACAGTGTGGATGAACTTGAAACTGGGAGAATATATTGCAGCTAGTTTGTTCGTGCTGACAACGGTACTCTTCTTTGTTTGCCTGTGCTTGCTTTTTCACTCTCCACCATAAATGCAAGGTTTAGTGTTTTACTAGTCATCTTTGGGCCACCTGTGCAAAAGGCTGTAACACAAAGCGTTTAATGATAACACTGTCTCTTCCTTTTCTATCATTTGAGATTTCTAAGAATTTCACTGTGACACAGCTAGTACTTACTAGTTTTTTTCTCAAGCAATCAAACAGCGAAGAAGAAGAAGAAGAAGCAAAAGAATAATAACAAGAAGAAGAAGAACAACAACAACAACAGCAACAACAACAAGAAGAAGAACAAGGAGAAGAGCAAGGAGTGGTCCATTCAGTTAGTTACTATCCAGTAAATGTCTACATTACATAATCAATAGACTACTAGTAAAAATGAAGTGGGTATAAAATGTAGGGATTCAGCTAAAAAGTTTATAGTTATAAGCTTATCAGCTACTTTTGTTATTACATATTTTTTTCCTGAAATTCTCCAGCCCAAATCTTCTAGCAGTGTTGTACAGTTAAAGGGATCACTTTTTTCTTTCTTTTTTTCTTCCTCTCTTTTGTTACAACAGAGAAAATTTATTTAGTAATCATCAGCAAAGCAGAAGACAATGTCTTTTTTACACAAAGACTATTGTTCACATCAGATTCTGAAAAATAATTACATACTTAACACCTGAGACAAATTCTCATCATTCTGGGAAAGGCAGTGACGCAATCCTTTCAGTAAAATCAGGTCTAATAATCTATTGGCCGCTTGTACACCACCCCCCCCTTCTTCTCTTGCCTGTAATATAATGATGTTGGGAAGACTGAGCTGGTATACTGCACGGTAACCTGACTCAGTGTTTAACGGAATGAACACAGGGCTGTTGCTGCCACAAAGTCTCAAGAGGGAATTGAGCTGGGGCTGAGTTGTATCTTTGCATGTAACAGCTCCATGCTGTTCAATCTCACCACTTCTTCAATTAAAGAATGATTTTGTTAGGTTTTGCCAGTGGCAATGAGGCAGCTGGCAAATGTCTGTTACCCCTGGGTGCTTCCAAATATTGTATTTTACAGCCCATGGGATATAGGAAATTGTATGATTTGATATCATGCCTCTAAATACAGGCTCCGAAAGATGCTAGTGCTGAGACTGTAGCAAAATGCCAGACAATTAGGTTTTTCTGTTATATGCACAGAACAAGTCCCCTAACTATCAAAAGATGTACTGCTGAAAAATAAGGCCAGCACCCATGTGGCTGTGGCTAACAAATTACTTAAACTTCCTCCCTGTGTTATTGAGGTAACTCAATCAAACAAAACTCATCAGGCAAGTCAAAATTGAAACACACATGAAGAAGAACATATGTATTGTTGTGCTGTGGTTTTCCGCACACGTTACCCAGCCCTTGGCTGTCATTAATCATTTTAATCTGGTGCTTGAATAACTGCCCATTGACTCTGCCTCTTTGAATTTACTGATTTAATCTCCTAAGGATAATGACTCCTTCAGGAACTTTAAACCTGAAAAACAATGCCTACGTTCTCTACCACATCGATCTCAGAAACGTTTGTGTAAAAATCTGATTTCCTCTGTGTGCTTTCTCTATACCATTAGAAGCAGTCTTTACAAGAGTTTGAAGCTTGCTTAGTTATTATTAAATCCCTCAGAAGGTCTTTATTACTGGATCTGCCTGATAGAATACTTCATATATCCAGAATCAGACTCTGTTGGATAACTACTCAGGCTATAGTGGAAACAGATGTTTGTCCTTTTTTTCTCTGCAACTCTGCAATGATTGTACTGTCTTTCTCTTAGCAATTCAAATGGAAACAAGGGACAAATCTATGTACATAATGCCAAAAAAAAAAAAAAAATTACTCTACTTTCCTCAGTCCTGACTAAGGGCTTTGATTGACACAGGCCACTTATGTAACATGCAGGGGATTATGTCTTTTTGCCTGCTGGTAACATGATACTGTTGTATTCTGAGGGTTGTCTTGTAAGCAAGAGAGCTTTATTTTCCACAGTCAGGCTAATGACTGGTACTAATGCAACTTCACCAGAGTATGGTGATGCAGGTCATGCATTTTCTGAGACAGGCTCTGCATCTTGGCATCAGTGGTTAGTAGAGGTGGAAAGAAGAGCACAGAGGTTTAAAAATAAGCATATGAGAACCAGGTAAAGAATTGGGAATTTTGTGCATTTTTCTTTACTCTGGACTCATTTAAGGTAGCAAAGTCATAAGATAGTTTGTAATATAAGGTAACAAAAAGATAAATAAATAAAATAAATGCCAGGTTGTGTTTTTAGATACACAATATGCATTTATACCAAGCTTATTACAGTGCTAAGTACATACTGCCTAAAAAGACAACTTGTTGCAACTTGCTGCAGCAAGCTATACAAGGTTGTTGAACACCACAGCTCAGGCTAGGAGACAGTAAAAGATCTAATGACTCTGGCCCCCGTTGTCCACATATTGAATATCAAAAATAGGGAGTGTGACTGGCTGCTGAACAGTGTGCTGTGGTCGCAAACATTTCATCTTGTAATGAGTATTCCTATTTGATTTCATGAACTCGATATACATGACAAAGATTAAACTGTAAAAGAGAAAGATGGTGATCAGAAAAGTCAGTTCGTAAATGATTTTCCTGAGATTTCTGTTTCAGCTAGATGATTTTTACATGCCTGCATCTATGAAGGCCCAGAAAGAGCAATGGGGACTAAACACAATGAGCAAAATATAATAAATTTGATCCTTTTGTACTGGACTGATTAGTTATATTTCATTTACACCAGAATCATTTAGACAGTGATATTTGATATCCGTATTTCTGTGTCCTACAGAGAAATCACAAAGAATTCAGTTAATAAATCCTTACATAGAAAAGCTGAATTGTTTCACATTTGAAGACAATCAGATAAAAGAGCTTATTAGAGTAAAATTCTGTTGACTGGTGGCAGTAGGGAGAAGAAAGCTATTTCATAGCACATATCTGTGGTTAATTCAGTTCCTAACTTGTCTTAAGCAACCTAATTTTTGACAAGTACAGTGATTCTGCACTAGTGCAGAACTCTGTGACAACCACAAGCAACAGAAAGGGTTTAAAAAATACTTCATAGTGTCAAGTTTGCTCTTATACAACAAAAGTTAAGGGGAAATTTATGCAGAGTTGAATAAGAACAGTAGCAGACGCGTTTATAAAAAAATTCCTTTAACTCATATCGAGGTGCTCTGGGAGAGACTTGTTGAAATGAACAATCCATCCTTAATGCTCTAATGTGACAACTAGAAATAAAGGAAAGGAACATAATGAAACATGCAGGTGGAGCTTCCTTAGCTGTAAGCACTCCGCAGACTCATTGCGATACAGAAGGCAAAAAAGTGCAAGTTAATTCATTTATCTGGCAGAACACTCTGATCCATAGTCAATTCATAAAACCCCATTTCTCCCTGAAGATTCCTTCCTCTCCATAAGAGGGTAAAAGAGTATGGAGAATGCGTTAAGCAAAGGAATTCATTGATTTTGTGGTTGCCACTAATTTATAATCAGAGAGAACGGGGTATAAGAAGTTTTCTATTGATAGTTGACTGAAGCTTGATCCCCAGATCAAAAGGATTGGCCACCGTTGCCTTATTATTACTAACTACCTATATTCCAGAAACACTTTGGTTCCTCCCAGCATCAGCTTCCCTTTACCTTAGTAAGTATACAGACTTGAGGTGAGAAACTTTACTGCTCTGACTGAGCTTTCTGGTAGGTGAGCTGACTTACTTACTCTCACACTGCTGATAAGGTCCTAAAAAAAGACTAGCTCTCACGTTTCGGTTCAGTGCCCTCTGTCTTGGGTATTTCTGCTGCCTTTTCACCACGGTAGAAAATCTGAGTAACAGCAGATACACAGGTGACATTCACTTCCTTAAGCTCTTTTATCAAGTGTCTCATGTAAGGCAGTAGTCTGGGCTTTCTCTGTAGCCTCTCTGTTTAGAGTTAGGTACATTTGCAAAGCAAACCAGGTCATCTTTTTTGGGCATGGACATTTCTTAGACACAGAGGAAACATTTTTCTTTAGTGTCTATTTATTTTTCTTCATGGCCTCTATAGACGGAGGCTGGACAACAATGTTATGCAAGATGCCAGATCCTGAATAGCTTAATCTTTCCAAAAGGGTCAGTTAGAAAGTAGAAAGGAGAGTGATCATAAGAAAAGTGTCTATTAATGGGAAGGAGATTATGAGTTAAATATTTGGAACAGTCACCTCACTACAAATGACAATAAGCACACATTATATGAGTTTAGTTTGAATTAATAGTCACATTCCTAGAGGTCCCTGTAGATGTGTGACAAGTTTAATATGCCTGAGTGACATCATAAAGTGCCAATGGAGGAAAATACAACAAGAAGAATTATATGAGTTTAATTAAGAATAAAATTTAATGAAGATCTCCAGAGTGCAAAACTTCTCTTATCAACATTCTTCCTTCCTTCACAACCCCTGGCAAATTTCTAATTTTCACTTACAGCCTTGAAAACATTCAGCATAGATCAAAGGTATGAGCTGTCTACTGAAATCTACTTCTCTGAGATAGTCATATCTTAGTTTGATTTTCCCATAGCCTTTATCACACTATCACACTATGGAATTAAGTCATTCCAAAGAACACATTAAAAGATTGAGCCTTCTACCCAGATGGAAAGAAGCTAGAGTCTGCCAAAGAAATAATTAAAAAGAGGGCTAGAGAAAGGTAGAGGTTTTGTGCTACGCTGTTTTGCAAATAAGGATATTTTTACCAAATTTCTCAAACGAGATTTTGCAGCTTTGTGCAAATGAGGAAAATCACACCTCCTTTCCCCAGGTTCCCTCAAAAACTGCTCTATAGGGACCAAGTAGTTAATTATTTTGAAACAATGTCTATAGTGTTTTTAATAGTTATTAATAGTGTTTTTACACTTTGAAAAATATGACTTATATTTGTAATAACAAGGAAATATGTTTTCTGTTTAAAAGACAACCTATATGAAACAGAAACACTAACAAAATAAGTGTTGGATGAGATCTGAAAAAAAAGTCATATTTAATCAAGGCATGGTTGCTGCAGAAGATTAACCAGCTCTAGGAAAACGCAAGAAAACTAATATTGGCTTTTTGATGTAACTCTCTTTTATAGGACAGTGAGCCAAATGTTTCAGTGAAAATTTCAGTGAGTGTCACTAACATCTGGACACATATTTAACTCGGTGGTGCGTATTTTGTAATGTTACATAGGAACTATACTTATTTGTTATATTTATGAAGCTATCAGAAGGTAAACTTTCTTCTTCCTTTCTGACTTTTTTCTTTCTGCTGCATGCCACACAGCTAAGTAACGTAACATTTGTTCTTCTTGCATGTTATCATCATAAAACTTCACACAAAGCTGAGTACTAGTAACACAGAAATCGGCTGTATTATCTCTGCTAAAGAGTGAAAAATACATAGTAAACAATCCCTATCCTGAATCACTGGTTACACAGAGTTTCAGTTCAGAGAGAGGCTTCTTACTATCTGACCTTGCCAGAAAGGGCCATTGGTAAGTGGATGCTAGAGACTGTTCCACTCACAGCAACAGTAGCTTCAAAGCTCTAACAAGATTACCATATACTCCGTGATGAATGCATTTGAAAAAGGTCAAGAAAACACAGACGGTTTTATTGTTTTGTCTTATTGCTTTTTATTTCATCTACTCTTTTATCTCCATATGGTGACCTTTCACAGACTTCTAAAATATATTAAAAAAAAAAAAGTGCTTGTATTGAATTTAAAACTAAAAATCCCACAAGGCTTAAACTCCGTTTTCCTTGATGATTAAATCCTACTCCCAAAATGCTTAGTTGGATTCCCCCCTTTTTTCGTGTCTTCCCTCTCCCTCTCTCTTGCTCTCTTTCTTTCTTTCATTCTTTTTCTTGAACTAAAACATAATCCACTCAGAGAGATGAGACAGAGATCAACCAACATTAGCGGAAATTTGTTTGATTTCCTTGGAAATGAGGCTGATTATGAAAATGAGAAATTCAATATATTTAAGGTCCATTTCTATGCATGCAAATTTGACACTGAGATTTTTCTTGACTTGAGAAACATGTTCATGCAGATATAAACTCAAATAATAAAAAGGAAATTTCATTCATATTGGCAGCCCTGAAAATCGTTTTGTCATAATTAAAGCATGTTCCCCTCATGAGAAGAATCACTGTCCAAAGGCAGGTTTAAGTGTCCCCAGAGCACAAGAGTTTTTGCTCCTTGCGTCAGCTTGCTTTCTTTGTGTCTGGGGAAGAGACTACACCTCCCTCCCAGGCAAAGCTATTTCAATAAGACCATCAACGTGATTTATCTCTGGCCTCATAACTCGAGTCATTCTATTGCTGCACAGTGAAATATCACTCCTAGAAACTCTTCTAGCCACACTCTTCAGGTCTGTGGAATTTTAAGAACCAATGAAGGATGGTATTATTTGGCTTTCACGCTGCCTGTTTGCCAGATGTGTCTTCTTATTTAAGCTCCCTTGGTACTTCTGGTCAAGAAAGACCGTTAATCCTTTTAGCTTGGTCAAATTCCAGTTTGGGGAGCTACATTCTGCCTATATCAGCTCCCTGTTTCCATTTTAATAGGAATACCTGAAGTTTTTGTTTGCTTGTTTTTCTGTTCCTCATACAAATTATGTGGTTCTTTCTTATGGTGAAATATTATAATTCATCTGAAAATGCCTCATATAATAATAAATTAAATGGGAAATATCAATTTAAGTGAATTCAAATTCAATACTTTAATATATTGAAATTAGTTTATAAATTATGTAAGGATCAAAATTACTATATAAACATGGGTTTATTATCACATATTTTTCTGAAGAGAAAAAAAAAGAGTGAAAACTGCTTCATTAGTTCCATTTGCATGAGCTGTTAATGGAGCTACGGAGCAATTTTGAATATATGCAAGATGAAAATTGAATAATATACTTAAAAGAATGACCCCATGCTCTTGTGCAAAGAGGATGCATACATAATACAATTAGGTGCAGGGCAGCAGGCTTGTGAGTAGTAAATCTTAAGACAGCATAACAAATGCATGTGGATATAAAAGCTCAAATAATATTTAGAAATTTATTCTGAAAAATTTTTTCATGCTCTTTCATTTGAAACAAAATCAAACTCACCTTTTCCCATGAAAATAAATCAGAATTCAAACAGTTCTGACACTATTGCACCTCTGCTTTCTGTCTCTTGCACAATGCTTTCAGCTCAGTTTGCACGGACACTGTATATATTATTATTACTATCTTTTTTTGTGAGGAATTTACAGAATGATCTCATGCAATCTAGTCTTCAACTACATATGATTTTGGTAATTCTATAACCATGCGTAGCCAGTGGCATGCATATGAATATCAAATTTAGTGGTACTAACAGTACATTTACTGCTTCTTACAGTTAATATTAGGATTGCCAAAGTTAATCTATATCTTTCTTTAACAGCTGTGCACATTGTTTAGTGAGTTTGGTTAACAAGGAAACAGAGGGCAGTGTTTTTCTTTGGTTTGGGGAAAGGCTCAGGAAGGGTTAGTTACCTGAATTTAATAGCTTCTTCAAGTTATTGCTGTTATGTTTCTAATATAAAACCTTAGAATGCCATGACTTCTTAATCTCCAACTTCTAAACAAAATAATTTTAACAATTCTGGAGGTAACATCAACAATACCTAAACTCATTGGTGCTCAATTTCAAACTCAGGTGCTTTTGCTTCAAATTCAGCCCTTCCAGAAGAGAGAACTTGCATCTTGTGGTTTCTTTATCCAATACAGCAGAGAGCAGGACATGGAATTTGGATAAAAGACTGTTTTCTGTGTGTCTTAATACATGTGTTGTATATTCTTGAAAGGGTGGTCTGGGACTGGTAATACTTAAAGCAGAGTGAGACAGAACGGGATGAATGCGCCACACCAGGTGATGAGAAGGTGTAGCTGGCAGACAGCCTTGGCCACCCCTGCCTGAAGGAGAAGCAAGAACTCTGCTACAACTTACATAAAAACATCTGAAATCAGGTAAATCCCTACTCAATTTTGTCACCAAGGTGTTGCTTCCGCTTTTCCCCAAAGACTCATCTGGGATAGGCTGAGCTCAGAAAGTCATCACCAAAATAATAGTACCACATTTGTTTCTGCTTGTTTCCCATAAGATCACATTTACATACCTACTTTTTCTTTTCAGTAAGCAGTTTTCACTTCCCCAGCTGTCTTGGCTGCGAGACCTGACTGACTAAAACAAAGCTCCAGGAAAGCTGATGTTAGTTGGAGGAAAAAGCTTCCGAGATCTCTGGTGAGTTTTTTTCATCCACCCTCAGGAAAGCTCATTTATTTCACTCTTTTTCCTGAAAATAGAACCGTTTTGCTGTTTGCCCTGCTTTTACTTACTTACTGATACAACAACCAGCTAAAGGTGAAGAAAAGTATCTTCCAGTCAGTGCTCCACGTCTCAAGTCTGACAGATGAAGGCTTAGCCACAGCAACTGTTATATTCGTAACCTTTACATTTGAATATTAGACAATGTCATAAAATTATAATGATTCAGTTTCACTGCAGCCTCTGTGTCTGTCTTAAAGCACTTCAGGTTCCTTCTTTCAGCATTTGTGATGTGAGTGCACCTTTTAGAACGCTGTAACATCACATGATCATAATTTTTGGTATGAATGTGTAAAAGGATGAAGGAAAAGCTTTCAAGAGTTATTGAATCTGTGAGCTAGGAAAAGAAGATGTGGGGAAAAAAGGGATTGAAAGTAGCAATAAAACTAAGATAATCTTGCTAAAGATTCTGTCCTCCCCTGTAACTGCGTAGACCTTGAAAAACGCATATCCACAAATAATCTGCATATAAATACACAACAATGGAACCTTTTTTTGCCTTAGGATGAGAGCGATCCCATCACATAGCTCATATTCAGATGTAGGTTGCCTCTGTTTACCAGCTAAAAAATGTCTGATTACACTCCAAATTCTCAACTTTTAGGAATATTTAAGGGACAAGGAGAAAACTGAGTGTTTGGCTCCACACTTTGTGACTCTGGGACGTCAGCCCTTGCTATCTGCTGCAGGCATGTTTACATTTCAAGGTTAAATCAAACAAAGTAGATTGTTACCAACCTGACTGTAGAAATACTCATAGTGATTCAAGATTCTGATTACATATTTTATTATAAAATTCCTGTTCTGCTTTTGATTAGATTGGCTTAGGCTGCTCCTGTCCAGTCCAATAATTTAGACTATTAGTTTTCCAATTCAGCTAGCCTTTATATGAAAAAAAAAACAGTACTTGAATTTCTTATAAGCTTCTTAACATTAGTCCATGACTTACTGTTTGGGCGCAGCTGACAGTGACAAACAGTGCCTTTACTTTATCTCACTCTTTGAAATAAAATAATGCAATCTGCCCTGCTGAGTATCCTTCAAAATTTGCATCTATCTTTCACTGGGCAAAAGAGGAAAGGGAGCAAATATTTTAATGAAAAAGACTGAATCATCTTACATTTTGCAGACACAGTAGCTTTTGCCAGAGTCTAGCAGATAAGGGTTTAGCATTTCATTTCCCTACCTTAATACAAAAGGGTCCAATTCTGCAAAACTTACTTATGCATTTGTTGTTATTAAGCATGTAGACTCACCGAATTCATAAGGAGCAGTGCAGATCAGTAAAGAATTACCAGAGAGTAAGTCCACTTTTGTGTGAAAATATTAACCTATTCAAACTGAAGCCTGTTTCTATTAAAGAAGAAAATGCCTAGTTTTTAAAATATACCATTTCTAAATAATATTTGTACATTAGTATATGAGTTTACAACTGAAAATTTAAATAGGTTTAGTTTTTAAACAGGAAACATTTAAAATATGGAAAAAAAGAAGGAATATAGTGTTAATTATTGCTTGGTTAATAAAATCGTATTAATAAAATACAGTGCTCCAGCCTCTTCCCTAAAACACTTAAACATTTCTTCTCATCTGATTATGTTTCCCATCTTTGGATCAACATTTCCATCTATAGAAAGGAAAATGTAATATATTTTTGATGATAAATGCAAAGCATTGTACTAGTATGGTCTGATGACACCAACATCAATCTGTGCCCTACCTGTGTAGGTATGTGAACAGGCTAAGGCAAAATAAGAAGTTAAAAACTGAGATTCTAATTCATGTTAGTAGTTTATCCAAACTGCAACTCCCAGATCAAATAAGCAGCATAGGGCTGAGCGTTACAGAAGAATATTGCTCTCATACCTGACCAAGTGTCTTGCAGAAAATGGACCACATCATTAGTTGAGAAGGTAAGTCAGCTTTATACAGAAGTGAGGATGTGGAACACAAACTTCTAACCATCAATAGACAAACAAAAAGAAAAAAGGAAAAATTTGGCAAGAACGGTATGGCCAAAATATGATAGTTTAGTTTTGTGCAAAATGTATGGCCCACAGTGAAGTAGGTATGATGGGAAAGGAAGATTTGTACAAAGCTTTCTGCTCTGATGTTGAAGACAGTTGAGCATACAGATTTTTCTGTCAGGCAGTAGGTTTTTTTACTGTCAGGCAGCAGATTTCTCAATATGGAGCATAATATTTTGTACTCTCACCTCTTAGAAGTAGCGGTGGTCTGAACTGGAAATAATCCTCCAATATCTTGACTGAGCAGGTTAGTTCCTAAGGAAAAGGTTCAGAAGTGTTCCTACAGTTCTCTTGCACCCTGGGGCATTTTATATTCAATCCCTAGTGGTCTGGCCTGGGGCACAGATCATTTATTGAAAAGATAAAATAATACTGTCTTTGAGTTCATTTAGAAGAAACATACCTCTTACTTGGTAAGTCTTATGCTTTATTATTCTCCGCTGACTCACTCAATTCATTAATATGATTGATATGCAAATAGTTTGTATTGACAGCAGATAAAATTTTGCGAACTAACAGGACGACCTAAACCCAGCAAATAGCTTGAATAGCATCTTCCGTATAGGGGTTGTTAACACTAAGATTTAAATCTGTGAAATGAAACCCTGAGTTCCTTGAAATATATGGTAACTTTCTTTGATTTAGGGTGAGTCAGGTTTTCACACTGCTTTGGATAAGCTTCCAGGGCCAAGCTCTTGCTTTCAGTGTGACGTTTCACTGTACTCCTGCTTCCTGAGCTCTAGTGTGCAAGTTCCTACTACTGAAATATGAAACATAGACATACTATGGAGTAATACAACAAGGTTTAAAATTCCTCTATTCCATACTGCCAACAGAGTATATCGGTAGTTTATTTCTATCTGGAACTGGATGTCTAGAAGTGGTGGTGAATGGTTATCACCGGCAAGTGAATTGAGGCTTTTTTTCTTTACCTTTTCACAAATTTGACTGGAATTTCCTCAGGATAGGCCTGCATAGTCTTTTTTGTCAGTCACAGACTTGTTTTTCCCAAGCTTGCAACAGAGCTTATTAGCTCAGCTCAGTGCTGTGCTAACATGGTCATAAAGTTACCAGCATGAGCACTGACTGACAACCCTGAGTCCCCTGTACAAAATCCTGACAATACGTTGGTACATTTTATGTGGATAGATTTAAACTTTACCTCCTCGTACTCTGTACTAGAAGAATGTTAGCCACCTTAGTAAAGCTGTACCTCTTTCTTAATTTCTTCTGTTAGTCTAAAGATCCACAAAAAATGTTTTTCATGATCAATCACAAAAAAAATCCTTTCTCCTTCCCTCCCTCTCCCCCTACCCTCTGTATATAACCAGTTAGTGTGAGAGAGGAGAGAGAGAAAGGCTTGCTGCAAAATGGCTTCTTTCATTTGTATTATATTTAAACTTGGGTCATCAACACATGGATAGAATTTTCCTGGAAAATGCCAGATGGCCCAACAAAGAGTAACTATAATTGTGTAACACAGTCCCATGAACACATTTGTCTGTTAGGCAGAGGAGTTGCCCTAATTCAGATTATTTTACTATATTCCCTAACTAGCCTAATTCCACCTCTGGGCAACTTGGGTTGTACAGCCTTTGCCTTAGTTTAATTTCAGAAAGGCACTGTAATATACGCAGAAACATATAAGTGTCAGGTCTGACTTATGATCTATACCTGCAATATAAACTTCTAAATTCTGTGTCACTTCCAGAACAGATGGCTCATTCTTTTCACTCTTACTCCTTCCAACACTCATGCAGAACATTCATTTACTTGAATGATGAGCCCTCTATAGTTCTTCTTAAAGCTTAATTCTCCCTGGCTGTAGATTTTTAAGTTTAATGAAAAGATGGATCATAGTCAAGATAGATCCAGTTAGGAAGCTGCTAACTTTCCTCATCTGATGCAATAAGCTGAAAGCCCTTTGATTCGGAGAGGGTAGTTTTAAGGGGGAGAAAAAATAATATTCTAGGAGGAGAAAACAATTCAAAATAAACAGGTAAATAGTTCCTGAGAAGGCTGAGTTGCTTCTATATCTTTTATTTTCTCTTTCAACATACTCCAAGTATAATATTTATTCATACTTTACTACTAACTTGTTTTGATATTTTTTTGCTATTGAAAATCTTTGTTGACTATTGATAGTTTGGTCAACAACAAAGATTTTCCAAAAATGTCTGTTCTGCTGTAAAATGTTTGCGGTTAGAATAATACAAGGAAAAAAACTGCTTATAGATTCACTCCTGGAAGATTACTTGAGTTTATAAATTCAGTTCTTGGACATACCTATATTACCAGTGTCTGTGGAAAAAACAGCATGTGGATACACTGCTAATTATTCTCAGGGGTCTGCAGCTGTCCATAGAAATGTTTCTTAAAAAATGTACTGAGTTACATTCTACGTTCAGGCATAACTAAGTAAGACACTGATTGTAGTCATTGGAGATACCTAAATGAGAGCAAGGAAAAGGTCTAGTCCTCAGCACTCAGAAAGCAAAATAGATTATGGAAAGATATATGATAAATTGCCTGCATTCTGACTTTCAGACCTTTGAGAATAAAAGGTTTCATTTTGCGAAACGAGCTTTTCAGATGTATTTACATGAACTATGTTGACAACAAGTGATCATCTGGGTTACTCACTTCCTGTTATTTAATGTCATGTTGTATCATACATAAATGTGACAGTTTAAGCATAATGGGAAGTGATGTTAGGCCACTTAAAAGAGAACTCTTAGTTGTACACATAAACTGTGGTGCTAGTATAAATATGGAGCAGAAGCTACGCTTGGAAAAAGAATATAAAATATTTCCATGGTTTATTAGTTCTCATTTTTAAATGATTTCATTTTTTCTATAGTCACAGCTCCAGTTCTAGTCACTGGTTCGAAACATTGGAATTCCTGTGATAAGAGTGTGCAGAACACAAGAAATATTCCAGGAAATGAGTTTGAATTACACTGTTTCCACTGTGACTGTGAATAAGAACATTGCAGACATTCAGTACACACCAAGATCTCGGCGACGCTGGGACCTGAAATACTCATGTCAAATATTCTTGTTCAATCTTCCAGGCAAGAAACAGAAAAATACTGATAAATTTATCATCTGATCAATCAGTAAACAGAATTGTGCTAACTTCTATGCACTCCTTCCTGTAGAACACAAACTGCAAAAGGATATGTCTTGCACACATCCAACAAATATTTTTAGGAATCTGTGATCTTCTTGCAGATATCACATTAGTTTAAAAATAGGTTAAACATGTCAAATGAATTATTCATTGTAAGTTACTCACTTACCTCTACAGTTAGCGAAACCAACATCCACCTCAATAGGACATTCTTTTCCAAAAGCATCAACAGTTCACAGGTACAAACCCTAGAGTCTATGCTCACTTCTAATCAGGAATCATTAACACTAGGTCAAAAATGGTAAATGAGATCGGCAACATTATAGGTTTAATAATAAGTATAAGATTATTATGGGTGATTCTTATCTTAATTGGTTTTGAAAATTAATTGGGTGGTAACAAAAGCTGGCATAAAGCATTTAATTTAAATCAGACAATTAAAAGTCCCAGAAGACTTAGGACTGATAATACTAACCAATGTTTAAAAGATTAAATTTTAGTTTCAGAACCAGAATGATTTTGTAATATGCAGGTGAATTGTTATCTTCTGCTAGTAGCAAGCCTAATGTGCACTCTCAATAGATGATCTGATGTTTCTCTTTACTACTAAACTCCCTGTCTTAAATTTTATTTTTTAAAAGTTTTGTGCACCATTTCATATCATAATTAACATTAGCTTAAAAACAAAAGACAGCATAGCAAGCATAGTATTATTCGTACACATATATATATGGTATGTAGTATTTTTTGTGACATTCATAGATTTTATTCCCACAGCAAATCTCCTAAAAAGTTTAAAAGCTTCCTATTGTTTCTTGGGTTTGGTATTCTACGGGAAAATTTCCAGAATATCAGTAAAGAGTGATTTCCTTCATTTTGAAAGCTATTGCATTTGTAGCAGGTCTGTATTTCTGGTTTTGAAAGTGTAGCTAAAGGCCAGCATTGTGCATCTGCAGTACTGCGTATTACCTAAGCCTGATTATTGTTTATACTGGTTCTTGAAATCTGAGTCCATTGCTTTCAGCACGTCCTTAGCTGTCACATATGTAGTGGTAGATGGGTTATTGGATCTCACAAAGGTAGCACTGAATGGTCCATAAGCATGTAGTGTTCAAGCATAAATAAGCCAGAGTCTTTCCAGAAGATATAACTGACTGAACAACCTCTAGCACTGCCATATTCATTGACTTTCTGAATAGAAAATACTGTCCTGCATTCATATACATTAGACTCCAACAGCAAAACTGAAGGTGCATATATTTTGTCTGAATTAGAATGTAGGTGAAATTTAAATGCATATAAATCAAGATAACAATACAAGCTGCTTAGCTTTTTGTGTTGTATCAGAGGTTCTCCAGGTATCTATGCTCACAAATGCACTTTTACAGAACTAGGGTATTACTTTGATCTGGAATAAGTATTTCTCTCCCTAAGACTTCCCAGTTTAACCTGGTGACCATGCTGAGATGCAAGAGCACTGAGCTAGCATAAGGTATAGCCGTGGCTAATTTTGTTCGTAAGCTCGGCAGGAAGTAGCGATGTCCAAATTTGTATCTGCCCCTAACATACCCATCTACAAGGGGAAAGACCTGTATAGGCCCTTCACAGTTTGATCTTGCCTGCACACCAAGAAGATTACTTTGGTTACCAAGCTGTGGAGATTCTTGAGTTCTTGTTACCCGTTCCAGTAAAGCCGGGCCGTTGTACAGCCAAGGAGCCAAGAATCAAATCACCAACTTCTTTGATGGAGTTCCAAAGCAGCAATTAAGAGGAAGCCTGCTGAATACAAAACATGATTGGAAAGGTCTGTATTCCACAACCCCCTTCCCCAAATTATCTATATACTCTATATTACGCAATAGGTGTCCCCAAGAGTACGAGTGGAAAATGATAACACGAGTCTTGAGAATAGAGGCACAGAATGGTACCAGAGGCTGTAAGGTTATAAAAACAAATCAGAAAAGGCTCATTAATGGTCACTGAAGGAATGTAACTTTGTGTGCAGGATAGAGTTGGCTTTAGGACTTCAGAAAGAGAAAAAATAAAATGCATTCAACATATATAAATCTTCCTATATATAGTGAAAAGACAAAGGAGTTAACAAGAACCATAAAAGACAGCTACAGTTTCTACAAGAGTGGTAACAAAGGAAGAACAGACAGAGACAAATTGCTCCACCTTTTCTCCCCTGTTTAACGATGCTGCCCCTGACTAATGCCATTATTTATCTATTGGGTCCTCCTTTATCTTACATAGCGAGGATCTCTGCTTTTTTATTTGCTGTTCACCACATTTTGCTACTGCAAATTCAGGTCTCATATGTAAGGTATTATCTTTTACTATATTATTTGGTTATGCAAACTGGAATTTTAAAGGGCAATGTGTGTGTCTATGCATTTCCTTCTCACATCACAAGGTGACTGATGCTGCAGCAGCAAGCCAGAGTAAATTACAAAGCAACAGAGAACAATTGCATAAAGACACGGGCATTCCTGAGGCAAGGAACACACATTTTTACAAATGGTCTGTGCAGCTTGCCATAAGGTGGCTGGTGTCCTGAAGTCCCATGAAGATACCAGGAAATGTAACTAACTCAGTGAAAGGTGCCAAATGTCAGTAAGATCACCTTTGTATTCATGGATAAGCATCACCAAAATATTTAGGATGTCAAAAACAGAAAAGTCTGAAGCCATTGAACTTGGCTCTATGGAAGGCTGAACTACGTGGTGGACCTTCCAGTGAACTATTCACCAACAGTACAGGGAAAGAAAAACAGATACAGTCACTAATCACTTTCCCTAACTGGATGATCTTTCTTCAAGACTTGGCCCTTAATTTTAATTCCTGCTGTTTGATTTGAATTGTTATTCTTCAGCACTATTTGGTTTCTGGACTTATTGCTTGGGAAAACATTTTCAGAACTAAGTAAAAGGCTTTGATTTTGTCTTCAGTTATAGGGCAAGTTTGTTTAAATTTATTTAATATTATTCAAAAGCTAGGTTGCTTGTTTCTAGTTTTCTACCATCTGACCAAATTTTAAAATCTAAAAAACTGTCATTCAGCAAAACAATCTTTCTTCTAAAAACTCATTTTACATGTATTCATATGGAAAATATAAAAGAAATCCTTTTTATCTTTACTTCTCAAAAAAAAAAAAAAGAAATTCAAATCGCAAAGAAACGAAGAAAAGAATGCATGTCGAATATGAAGATTTTATATCTTCCTTTTTCAGTAAGGCTTCTAAGTTGTGAGTTTAGATTATGCCTAAGAAATATCAGAATGGCTGAGCTTTTATGAATTCACGATGAGTGTTTGTTTTCATGCTTCCATAGCCTTTCTATGACAAGCTCTTTATGTCTAAGGAAATTTAAAACCCTTCTGAGATCCCCTAAGCAGCCAAAAGATCTCATCAAAAGATACTAGTGTTGTGTGTAGCAGAGTTTGAAGAATTATGCCTTAAAGTTTTTTTGTCAGAGATCGCTGCTTATCTTTTTCTCTTTCTTTCATTGTCAAACAGAGTTTGGCTTGTCTCCTTTGGGCTAGGCAATTCCTGAGATACTTCCAGGTCCTTAGCTTGCTGCAAAATATTCTTTAAAAAAGCGTTTTCTCTCTGATGAATTCTTCCTGCACAATATCCGAATCTTTGCCATACATTCAGAATAAGAGACTGTAGATGGAAAATAATATCTAGATTGATTCTGCCATTGTTTGCATTTCCAGGTGGAAAAGGGGAAAAAAAATCCCATGTCAATAAGCACGAAAGCATATAATATCTGTAAATAGCTTTCATTCATTTGCTATCTTTTTGTCTAACATCTGTCATAACATTCTTTGATCTAGATATTTTATAGCATATTCTAGGAATAGCAGAATGCATTATTTTTCATTGTTCACTTTTTTTGCAACTGGTCTCCAAACAAGATATCCAAAATATCTTTTAATCAGGACCATGGACAGGACATTCAATTGCTTTAACTCTTCTTGCCATCTAGGAATTTTATGAGCAGTAAAACCAACAAAGATTGATTTCCTAATGCTATAGTACTTTCTTCACTGGAAGGCGAAGTTCAATTTCTCTACCTAGGCACCAGTTCCCAAGAAATCTGAAGAAAACAATATTATTGAGACTTCTCTGTCAAATCCGAAACTGGCTGATGGGGTTAAAAACTAGGAAGGGAAACAGGAGACAGAATGGGGGAGAGAAAGAGAAGAGAATCTGACAGGCAGAACACAAATCTGGATCTCCCCGCTTATGCTCTGATCTCTAATACTTATTATGAATTAACCTGTGACCATATACTCAATTTCCACCCCCCCAAAAAAAATTAAAAGATATAATGAAGTATAAAAACAAAACTTCAAAAAAGTGAACCAAGTGAAAACAACTTTTTTCATTTAAAGGAGTTAAACACTTTTGTCCACCTTATTTTATTCCTAAAACCTCTATAACTGTGGATGTGTTTGAGTAAACAGATGAACACAAATGTGCACATTTAGTTGATTCTAGCACCAAAGTCAGGATATTGCAATACTCATGCTTTCTTGAGGCCACAAACTTGCAAAGGGCTTTGAGTTGTGTCTTTTCCTGAAAGGTGCATATCAAAGGCTCATATGGGTTTTATCTGAGGATAACCCAGAAAAATAAATAGTTTAAAGCAGAGGAAACTGAAAACTTGACAAAATAGACATAATGAAGCAAAATCCTTTCACTTCTCCCTTCTGCTGTGTTCTTTCTGTCAGGCTTGTTCTCACTCCAGTAATTCCAGGCTGCAATAAATCCCACACTGTATCTTCTGTGCACCTATGGAAAGTCTCTATCTCTTTGTTGCCCTTTAGTCCTGGTCTTGCTCTTTTCCATTTTCTTTTGGTCTGCTGGGCTTTTTTTTCACTTTGTGCCCCTATCTATTTTCTTCCTTCTGCATCCTTTGATTTTTCCAGAGAGCTCCTGCTTCCAGGCAACATCCATCTGAGCTTCCACCCGTTTCCTATTTGCCCAGGAGTTTATCAGCCAGCAGAAGGCAAACAGTCAAACAGTAACCTTCTTTCCTACATACCATCAAGACCTTTTTGAAGGATCACTCGTAGCATAGGTAAGAGACAAGTAAAAAACGAGGTCTATCTATCATACGCATTCACATCTCTTACCTTTTTACAAATCAGATTTTTCACACATTGTCATGACAACATAAACCATATTGTGCACAAATGTGCAGATTACGCTTGGAGATCCTGTCCTGTCCTGTCCTATCCTGTCCTATTCTATCCTGTCCTATTCTATTTGCACCCAATTAATTTCAGGAGACACAGAAAAGAGCAGAGCAGAATGTAATTAGAAATATCTCATATTTCACAAGTAAGTTTCAAACTATATGTAAATTAAATGTCCTTATTTTCCAAATGCTGTAAAAAATGTTAGCCTAATTTGATTGACAGTGGTACAAATGTGGACATTTTCTTTAAGGATATTCCTGGAAAGGGATGAAAACTGTCTTCATTGTGTCTTCATCTTATGTTAAAATAAATCAAGTGCGTAAAGTCTCTCATCTGATCACATTTCCCACATTAATAAAATCAGACACCAGCATATTGCCTTGCCACTGATAAATCATATTTGGCCCCTTTAAAGGCTATCTGTAATCACTGATAGCAAAGCAAAAACCTAATTCTGATAGGGTAAAAATAAGACAAATAAAAAAATTAAAATATCCTTTGTTTTCCTCATATCTGTCTGTCTGTCTGTCTCTCTCTATATATATACATATATGTATTCAAACAGTAAACTGAACCTATGTCTGTATCAATCTAAATAATTTTTCTATATTGGAGGAGAAAAAAAAGCGTGGTTAGCATAGTTGATTTAAGAATTAGTTTTGCTAAAAGATCTTACTCACTATATCTATGATAGCAAAAATTCACACTGTATTGTGTTCAGGACACCAGTTCAAGAGACTCAGTATGCTCCTATTGGTGAGCCACAGGCATAATCTATATTTCAATTATTTTTGAATGTGACTGTTCCCTATAAATGCAGAGCATGCGAAATAGGAACGATATTTTGCCTTGTATTTATGGATGTCTGCATGCTATTTGGGCAAAAATAGAAAGGAGGAGTTGCAGGGCGTTGCCATTGATAACCCAGTGGGTTTTTTTTAATACAGGTTAAAACTCTAAATGGTGTGATTCTGTATCCGAGGAGCTCTAGCTGCACAGACAATCCAGACTACATTAAATTATCATATTTTATAAGGCTTGCTTAGTCCTGAGTCAAATGATACTTTCAGGGTTAACAGCGTCAACTCTAAAGTCTCTGAGCTGGAGGGGAACCCGAGCGGGAATCAAAATTATAAAGCTGACATCTAAAATAGGAAGTTAGGTCTATCTACTTTTTTCTTTTCTAAGAGAAAGAATCATTCCCATCTGATGGTTGCTTTAAATAACTTCCACTGTGGCACTGAAGTTTTCAATATCTCTTGAAGTGAAGTTGGAGATGACAGCCCTCCTACTTACACTTAGTTTTTAGGTGGGCTGGCTACACTGATCTGCAGGTGGAAAATAGAGACGACTTCTGTTTGGGAAGAAAGAAAAATCACCCTGACCATTATTATTGGAATAATAGTGGCTGAAAAGGTATGAATTACTTTGACACAAGGTAGGTAGTACTAGCTGGTTTTGTTATATTTATCAGCATTTTAGTACACTCAATACAAAATGAAATGAGTTACGCACCTCCAAAAACTCATTGACAAATTTTCTCTACTGATAAAAAAGCTGTCTTCTTTTAAAAAAAAAAAAAAAGAAAAGGAACTTTAGTGAAAAAATGAAAGTATTTAGAAGGCTCATTTTGTAAAAGACCTTGAGAATCCTGGACCAGTTTTCAAAATCAATTACTTTGCTGTACTATGTTTGACAACATGTTTTCAAACACGCAACAAGTTAATTTAAGTGTTTCTATTTGCAGACATGAGCTGAGGAGTGCAGCTCTCCAGGAATTAAAACCTGAGACTTTCAAAATAAAATGTTCTATAGACTACACAGCTGAAAGATAGATCACAGGTTGCAAGCAATCTGTATTTCGTAATCAGTTTCTGTATTTGGAAAGATTTTTTTGGGGGGGGGGGAATACCTTAATGTGTGCTTACTGTTAATTAAGGATTTCAGTTCTTTCAGAAGTAAATATGGAACAGTGACTTTTCCACAGATACTGTCAGATATTTTTTCTGTAGACTAAGTTATTGGACAGAACAATAATAATTTAACTCATAAGTTGAATGAGCGTTTACTATAAAGAAATTCTGGATACTTATTTAGACACTACTTTACTTACAATATGGCTTTATTACCATTTTGATTACACGTTCATGGTTTCCATAACTGCAAGTAGATCAGATTGTAAAAACACTGAACATTTCTGTAATATTTATTCAAAAACTTATGATCTGATGCAATTTATTTTGTGAAGGTAAAATAATTTTCTAACATAAACATTCCTAAGTCTTTTTCTTTTTGCAACAAATTAACCAGCTAAGCCTTGAAGTCTTAATTTCTAAATTTCACTATTATCTTAGCAGCATTTTTGGCAGCTTTAAAAAAAGAGTCTTGACATTGACATCCATCTAAAATACACATAAGAATAAATCCTTGTAAATGCATTCTTTGCTTTAATGGTTAATTCATGAAAATTTTACTACCCTAGATGATACGTTTTTATTTCTACTTTTGCCCCTGGACTAACAAAAATGCAAAATACAGTTTTGCTGAGATAATCTCAAACACTGCCTACAACACAAGAGGATTTATCAGACCTTACCTTTTATGTGAAGAAATGATAGCATGTACCACTGCAAACATTTTCTTAATTCTCTTTTTTGATTCAACTTTTTTTTTTTTGTTTAATATGAAGTTCAGTCTCAGGAAAAAATGGCAGATATTACTTTTTGTTTCTTGTTCATCTGATTTTCAAAGAGTAAGAGATCAGGTCTGTGGAAGAAAAAAAAGTTTTTTATCTTATGATCTTGAATGAGTGAATGAGGAACACATTTCTTTAGAATGTAAATTTTTCTGTAGGTGTAATGAAACAAACAATGCACATGAATCTCTCTAGCTAGTGTAATAATCCAATAGGGAGCTGTCTGCTTACATACAGTTCTACACATCTTTCAAATAAATCAGATTCAGATGCAAAATGCAGAATATTAGGAGCATCGTGTGGATTATAACTACCATTGGGAGATCTAGGGTCCATAATCTAATGTATGGATTACAACCATCCATCAAAGATGCATCTTATAATGTGAGAAGAAAACAGAAAACCGTCTACAGCAATTTGTGACATATTGGTACAGTCACAGCCAGAGCCGACTGGAGGATCATCCGGGAGGTGTGTAAGGCATCCTGAGGATTGTATTACCCACACACCAGTGAACGTAGATCATACTCAAGAGCACATTGTGTGCTATTTTCCCTCTGATCATTAAAACGCCTTAAATTAAGACATCCAAGTATGAACTGCTAATGCATTCAAGGCTTTCATCAGTTTAATGAATTATTCCCCAAACAGTATCCATGAGATTATACAAGGGAATGGAAATTTCTTCTAAAATATACTAGAGGACTGCTTGCTGAGTGACGTGTCTTTTAAAGCTACTCTGCACTGCTCCAATCAGTGCTATTAGAAGCTACCTGAACTACCTCTAGGCAAGTTCAGCTGGATGCCAGGCATAATCTAGTCAATGGGCCATGGGTCTGTGCAAAGTCTCACTTAATAGCCTTAGATGTTATCTTTACTGGAATATAGCTATTCTGCACTGCATTATACTGCAAAGGCACATTAGTGAATTGAGTAATATTGTTTGTTTTTCATTCTACATTGACCTATGTACTACATTCTACTAAAATATCACAGAGATTCATTTTTTCTTTTTTCTTTGAGAAACCATTTGATTACACTTGCAGAAAAATGAAATGTCATCAACTTTTATAGTGCTTGAGGACTTAATGAATTATTGGAAAGTAATTCTTGTTTATTTCAGGGA
The DNA here is from genome assembly GCF_040807025.1 of Struthio camelus. Taxonomy (NCBI): domain Eukaryota; kingdom Metazoa; phylum Chordata; class Aves; order Struthioniformes; family Struthionidae; genus Struthio; species Struthio camelus. The sequence continues at coordinate 63,663,956 of NC_090944.1, read as the reverse complement.
ACTGAAACGAATGCTTAGAATTAGGCACTCTTTCTAAAGCTATATTAGGTAATGATGAATTTCCCATCTTTTTTTTGAACTTTTCCAAAGTGCATTCCCAAAGATTAGCTGTTTGTTTTCCTGAAACAGATCAAGACTAACTAATATTGAATATTCCCTTAATGAATAATAGTTTTTAATATATTTTCAGAAATTTTTTGAAATCAGAAACACAGTTCTTGTCAAAGATTTTTCTCCTAAGCAATTCAATATTTAGTATCAACTGCCTATTAGGAATAGCTTCTGTCAAAAACTGTTGATGGAAATTATTTGGCAAATACTTTTACTTCATCCATGAAAGACAATTGCAATTGACTTGTGACCAGTTCAGCAGGAAGAAAAGTTGGTTACATTTTTGATTTTTATGGTCAGGAATTATTCAGTCAAGTCTCTTTATCATTTTCATTTGTGATATTCAATGCTCAGCTAACACTGATATACTAAAAAATACATGTATTTCAGGCACTGGCATTTCCAGCCACTGGAAGAAAGAAGGGTGGAGGGCTGATACATAGATATAAGTACTGCACTTGGAGTAGCAAGGCCCATTCTGCATTCCAAACCACAACAAATTTAATTTACACATGGAAAAGCGTATCTGAAATCTACTAGCAGTTTTAGCTCCCTTATAATAAGGATATATAGGTATGGAAAGGTGGATTTTGTTTTAGCATAAGTAGGAGAGTTGCTTTTTGCAGAAGCATTTTATCTGTATGGTTTATAGGAGAAGACTGGGGGGGGAACTACTCTACACTGAACTAACTACCTTTTAGACAGGTTAAGCTAGGCAAGATGAATTTTCCTTTAAAAAGTGAAAATGAATCTTTATCACACAAAAAAACAGGATGAACTCACTTCAGAAACAAAAGTGCAAAACACAGAAGTGTGGCAACTAAAATAATATCAAATAGCAAGACATGGCGTAAACAAATCTGTCCTACCTAAGTGCAAAGAAATGTAGTACAACTGCTGTTAATTAACATCAACTTATGTGACATTCTGCTACTAATATGGGATCTACATTCAGTGCTTATGTGACCAGGACAAACCTCCACAGCTTGTTTTGCCCGTGTTCTTTCTCTTGTAGAAGTGGTATCCATACTCACATTGTTAGGAGCTGCCAAATCCAGTAGCCTGATAGAGGTGAGGCTGCTGCAGCTGTAGGTCCAGCCCCCAGGTCCAGCCAATAACAAAGTTGATCATATATTCCCAGGAGGCACACTCACAAAAACACATATACAACACGTATATACATATACATAAAGCCAGCTACAGAGATGAACAAAGACAAAAAACACAGCACTCATGCAAAAACTAACAGCATGAACATCTTCATCCTGTCCCCACTCTGACTGATCAGGATGAGTCTGTTAGGGGGAAATACATACACATATACATGCATGTACAATATGGATCCCACTGGCAGCCAACTCGGACAGTCAGTCTGCCCAGTAACTGCCCCTGGATCTCTTCATCCCCCCAGTTGTGGACACCTGGACATACGAGCCCCTTAGGCTGCAGCCCTATGCCAGCTGCTGGTAACTCAGACCACCCCACCCCCCCACACACCCCCACTCCCCCACACATACCCTAGATCCCTGCAGTAGCTGGGCAGTCACTCAGCAGGTGTCCCCTGGGTCCCCTGATAGCCCAGTTGCCTCATGCTCATGCAAACAGGGCTTTCTGACTGCTGGTCCAGACTTATGACCTTACCAGCAGCCAACCCTCAGGCCCTACAGTATCTCCAGTAGCTGTCTTGGGCTTCTTGGTCCCTCCAGTAGCCAACCCCCTAAAACCCTCTGGTGTTTCCAGTATCAAGACCAGACTTATGGCAGCTCCAGTACCTGCCTCCTAAGCCTCTTGGCCTGCTTGCCAGCAAGTCTGGGTTGGTGTTCGCTACCAGTTGCACGCTGACACATGAACCCACACACCATACACACCCTCTGCTCTCTCCAAGCTCATGGCACCCCGACACACGAGCCTCTGTGACTCATAGTCACTCTTCAGCAACTGGTCCTCTGTACACATGAGCGCATGAATACAAAGTCCCCTCACCCTGGAACGCAGCTAGAAATTGAGTTGTATAAGAAACCAGGACAGACTTTAGTGATGAGGTGCAGGACATGGCCTGACAAGGGGACTGACCAGCCACATGTTTACAGGTGCCTGTCCTCTTTTATCCTCTTATCTTTCAATTTTCCCACACTTGGTCCTCCTTAAACCACCTGGACCCTCCCTTTCCCTACCTATTGTTCTTCCTCTAAACATCCCATAATAAGTCTTGTGCAACTCCCCAAAAGCTCCTCCTCTGCATCCCAAAACAAGCCCCATACCCCATACCCGATACCGCACCTGAGAGCGTCTCCTGTGGACTCACAGTGGTAGGTGTCACCTGGCCAGTGGGGCCGTGGACCCTCCTGGAAGGGGCCAGGCAGGTCCCCTGTTTCTCTGCTAGGTTATTGGGGTTCCCCTGCCTGGAGCTGTACTTTGTGCTGCTTTTTGTTCCTGGAAGTGAGCCTTTAATCACATAACCTACAGTTATACAAAACACACAGAGAGAGCTGAAAGAAATTTTTCAGTTGCTCTTTGTTACTCTTTTTCTGGCATCCTGAAAGAGGGAAGCTCATTAAAAAAATTAGAAAGGATATAGACAATCTATAACTTACTGAAAATTCTCCACTCTCCGTGAATGGAGAACTTCTTGAATATACTCAGTATACTGGAAAACTGTTTTTCTGTATTTTCTTTCTAGATTATACCATTTAGTGACAATAGAAATTAAGTGGAAGAACAAAAATAGAATATTCCTTTCTCCTTAATTTTCCAGAGGTTACAACATTTGGGAAACTGCGTGTGGAATTCAGTTGCCTGAGCATACATTTTCTAGAGCCATTTTAGATCCCCTGCATCATCCAAGATATCCATATTTGTCAAGGGTAAATATGACACTCTCACTATGCAAGAAAGGAACCCTTCTAGAGTGGCTTCTGGACAACAGGTGGGATGTGGTAAGAATAACTGTTACTGGATAGCAAGTGAATCCTGCTCTTAGCAGTCTCTTTTTCTAGTGCTTTCCTAAAGATTAAAGAATCACTACAGAAAACAGGCATGGAAAGTATGCAGAAGCAAGTATGTCTTCTTCACCCTGTGTGTCATCAGCCTGTGATACTCATGGTTCCAAGGAAATGGGAGAGGCAGATGTTATAGATGAATTTTTTGAAAGGGCTGGATAATTTTATAGCCAGTTTATATATAACGGTTGTAGTTATCCATGTTAAGATAAGGTCAATCAAATGCCACTCTTCAGGGAATAAGATGATCATTACAAAGGAAAAAATGAATTTATTCACTTCATTGTCTTTCTCTATGAATGGCATTTCTTAATTTTTGAAATGTATCATGTTGTTTTATCTGCTTCTGAAGCAACCATACGGTTCAGTGATCTGCTTCTGTACAGTAACTGCTACATGCTTGTGTCTCCTAATTTGAAAAGTGTATTTGCAGGCTTAAGATCGTTAGTGATGCTTCTTTCATTTTGAAATTGTCTGGAGCAAAACAATCAAGGCTTATATAAAAATAGTACCATGTGAGTACAGAGAAGTACTGCATATTTTTTCTTCAAAAACAATACCAAAAGAAATCTTACTTATTTTTATATAAAAATTCAGACTTTTCTCATTGCCAATTCATTTATATTTTTATGATGAGAAATGAAAAAAGGCCATAAAAGATAAATGTTTAATCAAGCATAGGTCTATTCAGAGCTAAACTTGTAATTCTGCTATCAGGAGGCTGATAATTGCTTTGAAGTGCAACAACACTTTCTGCCCACACACAGTAATGACCTGGAGGGGATAAGTGTGCCAAAAGGGAAATCCATGCACTGTTTGATTTACAGCCTCATTTTTAATGATGAGACAAAGAAACAGCAACAGAATGCACTTGCAAATCCTTCTGTTTTTCAGATTCGACTTTCAGAAGGCAGACGTGATCAAATAATTTAAAGCTGCCTGTGTCAAATGGAGAGTTGCTATACAGACTGTGATTTTACAAATGCACGGGGCCTTATTTAATGCACCACTTGCAAGTTCCACATTAAGGGAGCAAAAAAAGTGCCTACTTCAAAACTAAAATTCAGAGCTTGTTTAGATCAGGCTAGTTACCTCATTCTTTCTGTAACTAGTGTGATAAAGCAAAGAATAGCTGATGAACAAGCCTTTCAGAGATGTCAGCCAAATTTTGAGAGATCTATGGTTTGGGTCACAGACCTGCATATTTTTCTACTGTCACAACAAAGAAGGTTGTATACTGTTGTATAAGGTCAGAAATGAGTAGCTAGAACTAGTAATCAAAGGCTGGGAACTTCTTTGGATGACTTTGCTACTGTATACCCCTTTTGAAACCCAAGAAAGTAAATCAAGTAAAAATAAGTTGCATACACTCTGATGTTAGCTTGACATGAAAGACCTATTGCACACCAGCCCTATGTGCACCAACCCTAAACCATATAGAACAGAGGCCCATGGGGATCCAGCCTGTGCCAGGAACTGGTGTAGACACGTGAAGTTCGGAGGCTGGAGGAGCCGCTGTGGAGGCTGCATGATGTAGATGTGCCTTTTGCCTCTTTTCACTGCCTATGATTCAGGCCAATATCCCCAATGTATAACACCTGCACTCATAGTGCTGCGGGGGTGCTGCTGCTCTTACCCAAAGCAGCTCACTTAAAAATACTGTAGGTATTTCTAGACATGCTACAACCCTGTCCTACAGAGAAGAAAATAGGCATCGATGCCCTGCATCAACTCAAGGGCCAGGTAGTATTCTTTTGCCAGCAGCTGACAGTAGTCCACTGTGTGGAAAGAATAAAAAGGATTGGGCATGTATCAAAAAATGCAAAGCCAATAGGATTGCTATACTCAAACCGCACTTTAGAATATTTTTGAAGTGCTAAGTAAATTTTGACTCTGACTTTTGAGTGTGTCGTTTCAATGGACTTTCAATGCATTTTTTCAGAGAAAAATTAGAATACATTTATGATAAATGCAGATAAATATAGCTATTTTTACTCATAACTGGCAAATTAAATTCCATATCCAGATTTAGAAAATGAATTCTGGTCGTCATTTAATCACAGCCCAAGTTACCAACACAAAAAGGAAAAAAAGAAAAGTCCACCAATATGCTATCAATCATTAAACTTTAACACATTTTAAAACCATTAATGTCCATGATGAGTCCAGAAAAACCTAGTAAGTGTTATCACTTATTGTGAAAACAGCATATTTAATGAAATCTACTTAGGGAAAAAACTTTACATTAATTTTGCTCAAATTAAAAAAAAAGAGAAATCTTATTGTCTCTGCTTTCTATTTTTGAAAAGTAAATAGGACTTAACAATAGTATCAAAGAGGACAGAAATCACAATGCATAATGTGCCTGGATAATCCCAAAGGAGAAAAACAAACACTTTAAATAAGAGGTAAAAACAACTTTATCAGTTATAAAATAAGCAACTGTAAATAGCTCTGCAAAAAAGTAAATACCAAAATAGGGTATGATAAGCATCAAAACTGTCTCAGAGCTGACATATGAACAGTTTCAAGAAGATATTTATCTGTGGTGTTGTAAAACAAAATGATAATTCTATAGAAAAATATACATTTATAGTATAACACATTTCTACCACATGTAGAAAAATCTCATGCATGGCAACATGCAACATAAATCTATCACAGACATTTTCCATTGTTCCCAAACTCTGTAAATGCTTATATATTTTGAGTTCCTGTAAAGCTGCTTAAATCCAGGCAGCAAGAGGTATGTATTAACAATGAATTTTATTGCTCAACCTCTACCATACACTAGGCCTTCTGGACTGCCATTTAGCATGAAGGAGATGTATTGAGGAAACTGCACTGTTTGTTTAGTCTGTTGTGATCTCATGGGACCTTATAACAAATGAACAGAAATTGTCCTTGCCTGCAGAAGTTCACAAGCTGAAGGCAAACCAAAGACTAAGTGGATGGAGGACAATCACTTAGAAGAATGATACTGTTCACTGCAAGTGATGATAACAGTATATGACAAAGAGTTTATTTAAAATATCCATTTCAGTCTCAAATAGCAGTATCTCTTTGGGGATTAACTATACAGAAATCCTATTTAAAATAAATCCCGAGTTTTCCAGCGTCTGATATGGAAAAGTCTTGAAGAAGTCTGAGAAGTCAAACTACAAGGACATATCAGTCTATGTTCAAGCCAGAGAATACCAGCCAGAGACATAGCTTTGCAAAACGTGTTATCACTGAAATATATCGTTATTTAAATTTAACCAGACAAACAGAAGACACATCTGACTGATGAAAACAGACATCATCATTACACATGATATATCTACTTAAACAGCTACAGAGAACATCAAGAAAAGAAAAGCAGGTTCTGATCCGAAGTTATCATTGCCAATGACTGGTGATGCTAATTGAAATGCTACTATCTGCCTAAAGGAGCTAAATAAGCCTGAATTCCATACTGTTTATGATTGTTTTTGCAAGCAATAAGTCATAATAGTCTACTTTGTCACCAGCTGTGCAGAATTATGTATGGAGTGCTGAAACTAATAGAGAATGCTAGAATTCATGCTCACTATCTCAAGGGCCACCAGCTTATTAGATCAATAAATACAGCAGCAGTTATGAAACCCTTCTGTTGCTCACATCAAAGCATAGAAAAATGAACGCTAGAATCTAAACCGAGTCTTTGAGAACTGATTATCATGTTTCACATATTGTCTTATAGAAGAACATCACATTCTTTCAAGTCACTGGAGAATAGGTAATAAAACATCTAACTTCTAGGGCTTTTGGGTAGTAATATAAGCACATTTGTACACCTACCTTTGAGAGGAAAGTCTTAGTTCTAACAATTAGTTTGTAATAGAAGGGAATATCTGCTGTTCTGAAAAAAAAAAAATCAAATCTCATGCATTTTCCATCTGGGAGATTTCTAATACACCTTTCAGTTCTATGTAAAAGCAACTTCACTATCAACCCATTCAGGAAGGCAATTTCATTTGGCTTAATAGGTACTTTCATTTTAAGCATTTCAGCGTTCAGTTTCTTTGCGTCACATTAGCAAAATGCTGTTTGTTATTTGAAAGGAAAACCAATTGTAGTACTATCCCAGTATTCATAAAAGTAATAGCTTTTTCTTTCTTGCAAACGTTAACCTAGCTGGAACCAAGTGGATATACAGAATTATAACACTGCTTTTTCTCCTTTTTTGGGGCAATATCCTTTCTTGTACAATAAGGAATGCCATATATTGAGTTTTAAGGTATGATAGTCTAAGTAGATTAAATTGATGTAGTGTGATAAAGAAACCACCCATGAAAGTATAGAGCTTTGTATAAGTCATTTTAGCTTGCTTTTCATCTGATTTTGTTCAGATATTCATACATCATAATTTAAAGTTGAATATGTACATACATATTTTTAAATTCCCTCTGAAGTCATTAGATTTAGAGGTGCTGAATATTTTGATAGTAATGCATGAAAAATAATAGTGTTACTATCTTGTTGTTTTCTTGTTTTTAAATTGTTATATATGCTCTCTGGTTTTATGTAGTTAATCACTTACTTAAAATAATTTATGAGGTAAAACACATCTGTACTAGCTGGAGCAGGCTCAAGTTGTCAAGCTGACTACTGAGTATATGTTAAGTAAATGAAAGCAATGGTAAATCACTGATCTAATGTAGAGATCTGAGCACTCCACAGCCCAGAATTTATTGATGCCCTTCAGTTAGGGAAACTTCTGCTTTCCCTTCCACTTCTAAACAAGCCGAGAGAGGTATACCCGAGGATAGCCTTTATCCTCAGAATAACAGTACAAGAAGATGGAGGAAGTTTTCGATGATAGGTATACAAATTTAGTAACTTGATTTCCGTGTTTGCATTGTTGACCTTCATCTCTCAAATAAGTAACAAAAATAAAATTCAAAATGTGTGTTAATATCAGTTGAATACCTTATATTAACCGTATATAGTTAAGGTACAATTTTTGCAGATTGAAGATATCACACTCCTAAGTGATGTTCTCCATGGAGAATCTTACCTCCAAGAGCTGCTGCCATGAGACTAGAACTGGTTGGAGTACTGTTATAGATCACGTTACACAGTGAACATTTAGTTCTTAGATTTTCAGAGAAAAAGGAGCTCCTGTTGTGCTCTGTGCTCTAAGGGACATAGCTTACCTGTGTTCAGGTCACATATTTAAATCTGTGCCCCAGAGTCTTAACTGTAGCACTTGGCTCTGAATGGATGGCAACAGACTGAGGTCACTGCTTTAGATTAAAAAAAAAAAAAAAGGATGGGGGGAAAAAAAAAAACCACTGACTCTGAAGCTTCAAAATTCTGGAGAAAGAATTAATTTTATTAGTCCTAGCAGCAGATACCTTTGTAATTTGCTGTCTCTTATGTCCAAAGCCGTAAGAAGTAAATGCTAGGATTATAAAAAATATTTGCAGACATTCAGGCAAATGCCTTTGGCTGCTGCCATCTAGGACATCTTAATAGGAATTCGGTGCCCATAATATTTGAAAAATGAGTAGAGGTAGGCTGTAATCCTCTCCTGACGTATCTTCCTGTCTCCAGGACTGCTGAGCCAGAGCTTGTGAAACAGTTTTTAAAAGATTCAGTTTTTGCGTCTCCAAGATTTGGTGATTTTTTTAGTCCATTTTACTGATCATTGACCAGTAAAAAAAAGGGCCCTTGGAGGAGTAGGAATGTCACTCTGAGGCTTTAATTTTTCTCTCATGTATAACACTTACAAAAAGGAACATTGCCATTTAATCTGGCAATGCAGCATGCAAACTGCCAGAAGCTATATTTTGACTAGTGAAAGACGAACCTCAGGAGGCTTAAAAATTCTGTTCACTCAGACAATGTCTAAATGGTAGTATTGTTATTTAAATATCTTCAGTCTATACATCTGTGATGGAAATGTCTCTACCCTACATTAGGCATTCCTGTAAGATAGAAATCTTCCAGGTAAAGTAGAAAAACAGAGAAAGATTGAGATGCACTTTTAATCTTCAATTTTTACATCCATATGCTTAACTCTTCTTTTAACTTCGATTTTTTTTAGCCTGGAAATAAAAACAAAAAAACAAAAATATTACAGAAACCCAGAAGCCTGTATTAGTCAAAAATTAATATTAGAGAATTTTCATGGAAGTAAATGCTTCATTTGGAAAGACCTTTTAAAATCTACTTTTCTGCCACTTGCACTAGTTATATATGCAGCTGGATGATGAAAGCATGTGGCTTTAAGTAAAAGGTCGTTATATATCAGGTTCTTTTACACTTTCAACTGAAGTTATGGCTATGAGATTGAACATGACCACCTCGCAAGTTGCTTACTATCACCTGAACAGCAATGAACACCCATATGTGTACTTCCAGCAATGCCAGCTGTGAGGTAAAACATGGTAGAACAAAATTCTTTCATTGCTAAGTAAATCTTGTATTCGATTTTATGACAGCAAATAACCTTTTTCTGGAGTAATGTAAGAGTGCATATGATACACAGGATGACTTGGAGTCCAGTGATGATTTTATTAGTTATCGTTAGTTGGTGGAGTTAAGTCACTGAAGAAGGGTGAGAAGCCCCTTACCCCTCAGGGACAAACTTTGCTTCTGTTTGAATAATTCCACATGCTTCATTTGAAGGTGTATGGAGCACAGTGAGTTCCCTACATAGGGAACAAATATGTATATGTGCTGGAACAGGGCTTTAAAGGAATATAACTTTTGTCTCTCTTGCAAAACAAAAAATAAAATAAAGAAAAAGAAATAATAAAGTCAGGAGAGGGGGGAATGAATCAATCTCAGAATATAAAGCCCCAGCAATATCTGAAAATTGGTTAATGATCCAGATTGTTTGTGGGCAATGGTTCATAATTTCTGTCCTTGTCATCTAAGAAATCAGGCTCTGAGTAAACATAAAAAATGCATAGTTGGACAGTTCTCAGAGCTGAGTAAAGTTAGATTAAAATATCATGTGGGAGAGAAAGAGACAGCTGCAACTTTTATTTTGGATTAAATATTTATCATCCAACAGTCTTCAAGAGCCTAAACACAGTACTAATCTCCATAAAGGTGGTCTGCATTAGACAAAAAATCCACCCCATCTTGTTTGTGTTGACTTTCCTGCGGTGAATTCCACAAATACTGCCGTCTGTCTCAACATGCACATAGCTGTGAATCACATTTCCTGACACCCAGCTGTCTCTCCGCACTCTAAAGGGAACTTAGGTGTCCAGATGGGTTTGTGCATTTCTGTCTAAAAGCCAGGTGTCTAAAATTCATGCTTAAGAATAGGAAGCATTGTTTTACTGAGTCCCTGAGAGTTAGAGAAAAAACAATATTGACTGTATGCCAGATTTCAGGAGAACAATACTTTCTACATTTTGGAATAGCCAAAGGATATTCTGCTTCCAGCATTTTCCAAAGTATTCTGCAACATGGGACATTATGGTCTCACCTGGTCAGGAGCTGAGTACAATGCAAACAAGAACTGACTGTAACGAGCCTTGGCATGTGTCATGATCAATAACTGACAGGAGAACACCTGAAACTGCAGGAAAGATATATTGTAATATCATCATGGGCATAAGATGATGGGCAGCCTGTGCTGACATCTGACTGTAAAAAACCCTTGCAATGGAGATTGGAGGGAACACCATTACACGGACGTCCGATGCCAAGTGGAAGCAGAGGGCTCAAGGTGGAACAATTGCGTATTGGAGCCGAGCTGCCACTCAGCACCCAGCTGGAGACTGTTTGGAGGGATGTCATTATCTCCTCGGGTTTAACCGCACCATCTCAACTTCAGTGGTATCTGTGACAGCTGTCAGCTGGTGGCATGTGTGTGTGTGTGTGTGTGCAAGAGAAATGTTCCTTGACACAGCCTATCACTTGTTTGATCTGCTTAATAAATTAAATGTATTAGTGTCAGGTTGTTTAGTATTCCTTTTCCTGCTCTGATATCCCTCCAGTTGCAGCTGATGTTACAGGGACAGAAAACTTCAGCATCTCAGCATGACACTTGTAACACTGTGATTTCACATCCTGGCTTTTTCAAGGTAATGAAATGAGCTTGGAAAGTCATTGAACATTTATTATACGGACTTTTCTTTGACATGTATGATCAACAACTTTGCAAACACTGATACGATAATTTTCCAATCATTTAAATTGCACTTCTACTTTACCTGTACCTGATCTAGTGAGCATCTCTTCTCAACTATTATGTTTACCTAATCTTCTCTCTTTTGCTTTTTTCCCCTTCTTTTTCTCAGCAAGAAATCTAGGATACTCCGTTCCTTGAATTGATAATGTAATTAGTTTCTTAGGTAAAATTCCAAAAAGAACTTCAATATGAAATATAAGATTTTCAAAGCCTCTTCAGAAAATTTCTTCATCCATGGAACTGGCCCCAGTGTTAGCCCAAATATCACTCGTCATTGCATCCAAAAGAGAAGCATAACTTACTTACGTATGTTATTACTGGCCATCACTTCTATGACAGCCTGAAGCAAAGAGTAAACCTGAAAGTCCTTATTCTTTCATAGAGCTTTTGTTAGAACACCGAAGCTAGATTTTGCCTTGTACTACACCTCCAGTTAATGACACAGTCCACGAATCACAGCAGTATTTATTGCATATTGACTGGGTGTAGTGGGCAGATTTTCGTTTCTGTTCATGCCTAAGCTACCCAGTAGAGCTTTGTGAGTGAATGCCTTCTTATGCAGTTTCCTATTTCTTGTTCTCACTGAAGTTCCTTCCCTCTGTTTGTGGACAAAAGCAGTATTCTACCCTGCATCTCAACCTGAAACTAATGAAAAGTAAGAAATCTCAGACTAGCCTCAGTGACTCCTATTGATCTGTGAGTCTCTGTGACAGCAGCTCAAGCACAGAGGGTATGACATTACTGATATCTTCTGTGGTGTCCTTATGGCAATGACAGATTATCAGGGGCAAGAAACAATCAGGGTATAGCAGGAGTCCAAGTCTCTATACAATCTGGATGCAGACCAGAACACAGAACTGAAAATATTAATGGCACTGATGGATTATTCTTAGTGGTGGTAAATGGAGGGCAGACATCACTTCTCATACTTGTTGACCTCTTTGCAACATTTGACATAGACAGTGATCATGAGAGATTACTGAGGGAAATGGCAAGGCTGCATAATGAATATACAGAAATAGTCTGGCTCCTTTCTGGGGATGTATGCTTCCAATAAGGTGACAGGAAACGGCATGTTTGCCACCTGACTTCTCCCTCCTTGTTTCACAAATATCCATTCTTTCTTTAACCTTTTCAACATTCACAGGCAGCCCTTGGAAATGATGGACTCATCATGAGCTTAGTGTAGAAACTGCACACACCTCACTATGTTAGCTAGCACCAGAAGCAGCAAGATAGAATCAAATATTTGACCAATAACAGCTAATGACTAAAAATTAGCTGAGCCTGAATGAAGAAACGTGAACCTGAACAAAGCAGAGATTATGCTTAGAGGAATGAAAAAAAGAAAGAAAGGAAAAAAAAGGTCACCACCAACAACTAAAATATCTTTAAGTAGTTTATAGACTCATATCTGAAATATTTATTTAATATATTTAGTCCAGTGTGGGAAAGCAACATCTAAGTGGTTTTTAAAAGACACAAGTAGTAGCTAGTCCATGTCTCAGTTTCTCCATCTAATTCCTGATTCTTGATGAAGTGGTGAAGAGTAACTCAAATTCAGGTGCAAACACTGCCTATGAGCTTCACAGATCTTCCCCAACACTAATGGAATAATGGGAGCATCTTAAACTTCTGCATGTTCTCACAAGCATCATGTTTTCCACATCATTTTCCTCAGATTTCCTTCTGTGACCTCTTCTTATACACTGTCTTCATTGCTAGGGATCTCTCCACTACTAATGTTTACTTGTCCTGGTCTCCATCTTCTAAGCAACTGATTGCCCATCTAGAGACCCTCCAGGTTCTCAGTGTGGTGTGAGTTTCCATTCTCAGCCTTCTTGGCTGAGATCTTCATATAATTCTCGCAACCACAAAATCTCCCCACCAAAAATTTCTGTTTTCAGCCAATTGTTGTTTCTTTTTCTCAACCTTCTCCCTAAAACTGCTATGTAATTTCAGTTACCCCCTTTTTCCTTATTCTACCTGCTGCAACCTCCTCATCAATACGTGAATCTCCTACTACCTCTTTAGGCATCTTACTCCCAACTACTCCATTTACTACACTGAATTCAACTCTTGCATTCCTTCCATTCAAGTGAGGATGTCGCTTGCTATGTTGCATTTACCTAGTCTGAGGCTGAGAATAAAGAAGAGAAAAGTATGTTTCTACATGGCTTGTTTATTACTGGACTAAGCCCTTATTAGTACTGTACTATCCTTGCATTCATCTGAAATGGATCACCTCATTGTGTTCTGACTGAAGTTCAGTGCCTGCTGGGAGTGACTGAGACGGTGCATGAGAGCTCGATCTGTAGCTCAGCACATAACCCACTGCCATAGAAACAGTCAGTTCAACATTTAACAGTTAGTAATCACTTGGCAGCTGGGACAGGACATACCTGTGAGCACTCTTACTTTGCAAAAAGGCAAAATCAAACAGGATGGAAATTGTCAAAATTAGAGATTTTGTTAAAAGGCCCTTTAAAAAAAAATCATTTGAATTCCTCTTTGAAATGACCTATGCACTTCTACTTTCCTCTTTCCCACTGTGCTCAACAGAAGCAGAAAGGCGTACATCCAGAATGCGAATACATGTTCTCCAACCAGTGAGATGGTAAGTCTGTGATCCAAAACACAAATACTCTAAACTGTGGTAATGCAATTGTTATAAGAACTACTTTAAACATAGTAAAACAATCTACACATTGAAAATAGTTGAATGATACTGTGTGTGTGTGTGAAAACAGTTAAAACACCTAAACATCGCCCTGAGACTGCTGGGGAACAGTGAGGCATTCAGAAACGATTAGCAGTTGAAAATGATGATCAGCTGTTAGGCAACCTTATGTATAAGTGTTGCTATCAACGTATTAATACAATAGTAGTACAAGGATGAAAGAATTGCAAGAAAAAAGGTAGTTTAAAGAGGCATCAATTATCAGTAAGTATCTTTCATGATACCTTTCATCAGTAGTGGAACAAGTAGACTAACATAATATGTTTGCCTTTAATTATCTTTTTTGGATCTTATTTTTTGCTCTAAATACCTTACTCCAATTACAAAATTATATTACTTCATTGTAAAATCAAAACCTGAATTTTTATCACCAGTATATAAATTAAACTAAACCTTGTCATAGGTGAAATAATGTTTGAAAATAATCCATAGCATACTCTTTCTCTTGTGATTTGTTTGGCAAGATCAGGCAAGTTAGATGGAAATAACCCTTTTAGCTACGTTGCATTTCTCTAAAATATCATTGACTAGTAATGTAATCAATTAACAGCAATGAAAGGTCTTGATCTAAATTAACATTGATAGCTAGGCTACATACCAAATATGAGTCCACCTCTTACCATAGAACACTATTTCTGACTATTTTGTCATGCAGAATTTCATCTGTTTTGTTGGATTATTTTTTAAGAGACATTGTCTTCACTATAAACACCAAAATTTGTCACTTGTCTTTAATTCCAAATGACCAGTGTAATCAGCAGAATGAAATGTCCTAAATTAAATGGGCATGCATAGCAGATGCGACAAGATGTTTACTAAAAATATTAGATGAGTAAATGATAGACAAACAAGATATAACATTAGAATATGATAATATGTCATACAGACCCATGTATATGACTTTTCTAAGGTTCTCATGCAAGACTAAGAAAGAAGTCTATACTGAAATGAAGTTTAGTTTGCAGTGATTAGTTTAAAGAACAGTCTAAAGATTAATTAAAAAAAAGTAGAATACGCATTTATATGGCAATATAAAATAATGTATTATAAGGCTCTATGGATATTTAAAACAATTCATTTAAAACAAGCTAAAAAAGAAAATCCTAAATACAGAGAACAACACCATGTAGTTCTTTTTATGAGGGACCTTTGGACTTTCTTGGACATAAAAAAAAATGTGAAAAACAAACTCTTGATTGTCATGACAGACAATGATGGACCATAGTATGCATATAAATAAACATATAAATGCTATGCATCATAATTTATAAAAATAATCATATCTTATCGTTATTTTCTTTTTTGAAGAGAAAACACTTGGGAGGCAAAAATTAAAAAAAAAAGAGGCCAGTGTGAAAATAGCAATTTATTTTTAATATGAAATATCGAAAAAAGTAAAGAATGACTAGAAAATCTATTGTTCTTAATTGCCCATCCTGGGCCGTTAAACCACTGGAGGAAATAAAGTGGACTCATTCCATGCGAAGATATATTATGCCATAGATCTCTAAGTCTGTCAGGGCACATTCCTCCTTCCCTGAAAATACTCATGTAATGCATTTATAACCCACTTAGATGGCTGGTGCCTGTCAGGGAATAGGTCTTGCTCTCAGGAGATGTTAGGGCTGCCGCGTGATTTACACTGTGAGGAAGTCTTGTGGGGTGAGCATCAGGCACACTTTGCCCTGGATGTGCTACTAAAACAAAAGGTTCTTGAAAGTAGTGACAACTGGAATCCTCTCTTTGCAGAAATTAGAGCATGAGAAGAGACATTGCATATCAGGCTGGGATTCCCATTTTAATGCAATCTATAAGCACCTGACTTTTCTTATAATCATACAATCAGATTGCTATGCTGTGAAATTGCCATCATTGGCAATTCAATCAAATGTAAACAGTAGTTTCTTAAAACTGAAGTGATGAATGTACTCCTTAAGTCTCCTCTTTTAATAATTTTTCCAGATGAATATTCACTCATTATCAGTAGGAGGCAAATGAATTGGTGAAAAGAAATGGCAGCGTGGATTCCTTAAAAGTACCTTTGGTTCATAAGCTGAAAAATTCTCAGTAATGCTTCAGGCATAACATTTCATAGGCTCAGGCCAGAAGAGAGCTTAGGAAGCCTCTGGTGGTGCCCCAGCCCAAAGCCAGTTCAGCTGCATGGTCAGACCCAGCTGTTCAGCTGTTCAGGGCTGTGTCTGCTCAGGTCTCGAAAACCTCCAGAACAACCTTTGGGGGCAACTGGCTTCACTGCTGGCCTGTCCTCAAGGGGTAAAGGCTTGTACATCCTGGCTATCTCTCCCCCAGCTGACCCAGCCTCAGCCCCTCAGCCTCCCTGCGTGGGGCCAGGGCTTCAGCCCCCACCAGCGTGGTGGCCCCCGCCAGACTCGCTCTAGTTTATCAACCTCTTTGAAGACATTGGTCGTATTTTCACTGAAGATTCCTGTCACCAGAGCATCTTCTCCATATTCTGACCATTTAAATTTCAAGCAATTGCTGTTCCAAGAGAACGCTTTAATGGTATAGCTGTCTTGTGAAATGAAGGTAGAATTTTGTTTCTTCTCTTCTGTACTTGAATAAAAGCAGCATAGTTTAAACTCAGCAGTATTCACTATTTCAATGAATTTTAACATAACCTTAAAGCATCTGAAAATTCTAATGAACTTAATATTTATTTTAATACTTAAGATATAGCTTTGCAACCTAAGTGTGCTCTGATCCAGAAGTTGTTCTTTCCCTCTATTACATATAATTGCATACTACTTTGTATTCATGGCAGATTTGAATTAGAACTTTTTAGCAAATGAAGATGAAGATTAATGCATGTAAATATCTTTCTCCTGGAGATTAAACACCATAGAAATCAGTAAAGTTACACAGAGATAAATATAGTCCAGTCAGTCAACTATGAGATAAATTCACTTTAATGTGGCAAAAGGCTGTGAGATCTTGGAAAAGAAAGTGTTATTTTTATTTAGTTTTATTCATATGATTTTATCAATAACTCTACTGTCATTAGATGTGGCAGCAAACACCGTAAAAGCAGTAAATATCTTCTCTACAATTTTTATGTCTGGGACTCAGTCCCGCCACATTTATGCTGGAAATTTTACTCAGCTGTGTACAAGCTTTCAGGCTGCCCAGGAGATACTTATTTCCTTTTGGAAACTTAGACAAGAGCAGTTGATCCTACTAGGACCAAGATCTTACAAATTCTATCAGGAAGACAATAGAAAAGGAAGTGGCACAGGTGGGTGAGGTGAAGAAAGCATCCTGAGAGTCTCTGAAGTGCTGCTGCTGGTTAAAGGATGCTGGGGATGAGTTGCTGTGGCTGACGCCCTCTGACAAAGCCCGTTGTGCTATTGGCTCTAGGCCCTACTTAGCTGAAGTCTATTGGGCTGAAGGAAATCTCGTTTTCCCCTCCTTAAAGTTCCCTGCTTTGGTAGTCAGGGGGAGGGGAAAAAAAAAAAAGAAAAAAAAGCACCTCTTCCTGTTCTGTTGCAAGTTAAAAACACATTGAAGTTCTTGCAAGACTGGGACCTTGTTCTGTACAGAAGAGAATGAAGTAAGGATGCTTCTGTTGCTCTGTGAAATCCCAGGGGCTGCACAGAAGTAAAGGAAGAAAAAACTATAGGCTATCTGCAAACGTTATTCTGGAGCAGCCACATATATCTGTGTATGGCTGAACCATGTTTATAGTAAGATGATGATGTATTGCCAATTTAGTAAAATTTTGAGAGGTTTGAGAAAACTTCATAACAATAATAAATAATTCAGGCATGGAGATAAGAGTAGGACACTGTGATCATTATTATACTGTATTTTCTGTACAGTTCCCCCTAGAAATCTTTGTCTTTTTTCTCTTAAAATATTAATTTTTTTATTTACAACATACCAGAAGGTGAAGAAAATACATGTTTACAAGTCAAATATCTTCTCTATTTTTTTTGAATTACAATGTTAGTTATGTTAAAACACTCATGCATCCTATGATCTAATAATCATTCTGAGTTTTTTTTTTAAGTTGAATTGCATTGTCTCCTGCATTTTATGATTAATGTACAGATATAAAAATCTTCAATAGACAACTTATTACAATATAAATCTACTCCAGTTTTATCTATGCAGCTTGAGAATGACAGTTTTGATTATCTTGCTCTTTTAGAATTGGAACAAAATGTTTGCAATGACAGCTTTGCTGTTTAATGTATTCTACTTTTTTTTTTTTTTTTTTTAAACCTATGCACACCAGAGAGCTATACCAGAAAATATTATGACATTTGCAATAATGCTTTCAAGAGAAACAAATTCCCACTGGACTAATATTAAATGTATTATGAATATTGAGAAGAAAATCATTCAGCACGTTTGTTACTTGAAATTAAGTTCTTGTTGGGTAAAGTATATTACTACTGCACTTGGGTTAAATGATACAGATGGACTTACTTCATTTATCTGTGGAACACTGTAAAATCACTTACTCTTAAGAGTCTGGAAATTGTCTAAGCAGGGGAGGGAGAAGGAATAAGTCTGATAAAATCATAAATGTTTTCTCCACCATTGCTAAAACTCTAATTTTCTTGCTTATTGCTTGAGTTGATAAAACAAATAAAAGAGGGAATCTCAGAGAGATTACTTTAATATGCAAAATGAATTTCAATGTTCTCTCCCGCTGGTGTTTTTATGGAAAACCTGACTAGATGCTACACATGGAACAGCAAAATCTGCATTTAGATGGAAATATTATGAAATGCATGATATGGTACAAAGTAAGGCTTTTAATGGAGATAGTGAAGTGTTGCATTATATGGTTGAGTGGAAAGACAGCGTGCATATAGGCTTTTATGTCCAGCTGCCCTGACTTGCCCAGGAGATCTCACTTTATTTGAATTTGTACCTAATATTGAAGGTGGGGAATGATCAGTTCTTTTACCAAGTAACATATTGAGATCTCTGTATATCACGACGGTAAACAGTGATGTTTCAAACTTACATGGCAATTTTTTAAAAGGGTCCTTAAGTGTTTTACAATCAAGAATTAATTAAGCCTTTCAGTAGTGTCTCTGTGATATAGATAAAGTGGTGTAACCGTGATTAAAATTATAACCATAAGTTTTAACAACTATTTTAAAGGCACTGAAGTAACTCATTCCATTTGAATGTGCCCCTGGAGACCCAGGCTTTATCGAATTTTCTGTTTTGTTTTGTTTTGTTAATAAAACTGCAGCAAAGAACTTACGATCATTGAACAAATTGGTGATTTATCACTCTGAGTCATTAAGTGCAAATTAAAAAAAAGATAATACATAGTATAAGAAATTAAATTTCATCGTTGCTGTGGAGAGTAGATAAAATGTAAAAATTTCTCTTATGTGAAAATCCTGGGAATTACCCTCTGGTATTCACAATTTTTCTATTAAGTAAAACTAACCGACAGTGCCTGTTATCAGAGATTGCATCATATTGGAAGAATGGGTATTTTTCGAATTTTCAAATTACATCATTATGGTGATGATATGGAGCCAAAATAACCAATCTTGATGGAGGCAGAGCCTTGATCTAATCTTGAATTTTTCCTAAAATGATATCTATTTCAAGAAAATGTTAAGAGATAAGCAAAAATGTAGGACTGAAAAATTAGACACGTCGAAAACATAGGACAATCAGTGTTGGAAACATGGAAATTTTCATTGAAATTTTTTTTGGGCAGCGTCTTTTATTTTGCATACATGCTTGCACATGTGAATTAATTGGGTGCTTTAAATAATTGCAGAATCAGGTTCTAATACTGAAATAATTTCTTAGCCTAGGTTGTGACCTCCTTTGTGATGCTAAAACAGCTTTCACAATGGGATCCTGCTCCTGACTGTACTGTACTGTGAGATCCCTAGCATGATGATGACAGTGGTAGCGATGGTGATGCAGCACTCTCTTACAGGCTCAGTAGTGCTTTCTTTAAAACCCTTCTTTGCCACAGGGGGAAAAAAGGAAAGAAAAATGTAAAAAAAAAAAAAAAACCCAAGCAAACGAACAAACAACATAGAAAGGTAGTTATGGATAACAGATATTTGTTTAATGAATATTTTAAAGTAAACTCCATATGTGTATTTGACTTTTACTACCTTCTCTACATATTGCATGTGCTTTTTTATTGCAAATTCTTCAAAATGATGGGAAAGTCAAAATGTATTCTTTTTAATCATTTAAAAGAATGACACCCAACCCTTACTAGAAATTCTGTGTTCTATTGCAGTGAAAATATTCATTCAGGACTAGTAATATTAACAAGCCGTTGTGGAATCATTTATGATTCTGCACTTTTGTGGGATTTTCTTAATGAAACCCCCACCTATTGCCAGAATAGTGAAAGCATTATCTCTGTTCTGACAAATGTAGCTGCATCTGATTTTCTATAGCCCCATTTCTAGTATTATTGATGCTTAACCCGTGAATGCCCTTGAATGTGCATACCAGAATCCTCCCTCAGGTTACTGTACTGCTGATGGCAATAGCTTTGTGAGGGGGATACATTTGCTCCCATAACTTTTATTAAAATGACAAAGAGTGACCTTAGGACGTTTTTGTGTGTCTTAGTGTTCTTTCTATAACATTTAAAATAATGGGGACACACTAAGTGGCATGGCCTAGCCAAGCTAGTCTGTTGGGGTTAATGGATGACTCTTTTTAGTTCAGTAATCAAATATAATACTGTACTTCAGAACTCCCATAAAGGCACATACATGTAGACTAAGGGCTATTACTCTAATACGCTTTCAACCTTGAATACATTTTAAAGACATTGCTTGTCATTTCAACATTATATTGTTGCAGTCTAAGAAACACATTCCTCTTTTCTTTTACATGGTTTGGTGAAACAGAGAACAATTGTGACTTTTTTTCTGATTCAAACAAAGAGCTGCTCTAATCAAATCCACAAATGCAATGCTACTGTCAAAAAAGGTAGAACCTTAGTAACTAGAAATACAACCTCAAAGCTCACACTGACACTAATATGAAAGCTGATATGAATAAAAACATTTTCATTCATTCTGCTATATTTACCCCAGGCTGTGAAATAAATGAATCTGCATGTTCCCAATTGGATCTCATCCAAAAAGCTTAGTTAGTTTCTTTAACTCCAAGATGGAATTTCTTGGAGATGAAGATGGGGGTTGTGGGGGAGGGAGAAAAGCGTCATTGACCAGATTTGTATTTGTTTTTCTACCATAAGCTATTTAAGTGTGTTGACACAGTGATTACTAAGCGAGGTCTAAACGCATCAGCTCCAGTGAGCATGCATGGAGCACTGCTAGCACAGCTCGGCTGCTTCTGGGATCCACTGCCCAGCACTGTGAGCTCCTGTCTTCCAACTTGTAGTTAGAAATGAAGTTAGAGAAGAATCAGCTGGGTAGTACCAGTTCAGTTCCAGAGATATTTTTTTGGCACTCATTAAAGAATGAAATACAGCACATAATCACACATAAATTACACACATACCTCACACACATACAAATTACATACACTCATGAAGGGAAACAGGAAAGATGTGAGCAGTGAAGCAGATGGGCCAGCTTTAATAATACAGGCATTTTCAACAGAGCAGTCTGCCTCCCATATTTACACTATTGAAGCTTTGTTCATGTAGTAATTATACTGTTCAGATCATTAAATTCTAACTTTTGCTGCTTCTTTGTGTAATCTGTTGCCCTAACAATAGCAGCACTAATCCAAAGGTTGTTTTAGTTAACAATAACTAAATAAAGATTTGCAGTGTATTTGGAATAGGAACCCAAAATGAACAGTGCTTTTATTATTTTGGTTTGTCCTATAGGATTTAGGCTACTTGTCGTTAATGAATATGAGTTAATTAGCTAAGAAGCGTAAGAAGTTCAAAGTTGAAAAACTTTTTTCAGAAATGGCACAAGATTAATTTGCTTCCAAGACAAATAAAAACTATGATTAAACTACCTTTCTCAGATTCCTGTAGGTCCCTTGTCTTGAGATCTCTTGGTATCTTTCCTCATCTTTGAGATCCAGGATGAAATATCTCTTTTTGATGGTCAAGGTTATTGGTGGTGAAGAAAGCTTTTTGGTGTAACAACCCAGTAAGATGCGCCATTACACTCGATCACTAAACCTATTTCATTATATTCCCTATTGCTCTAAACAGAGAAATTCAATAATAATTGAGACTCAGAAAGTTAACGTTCTTTGATGGATTAATGATTGATAATTTTTCACGTTAATATTGACAGGCTAAGACTACAAGCATATATTATTATTATTCATTCCCATTACCTGTCATAATGAACCTAAGCCAACTTGCTCTCCTTTCTTCTGTGTAATAGGGTATGAGGTATTGACCAGGACTTACAGCTTGCTCATTTCCATGACCGATATTTTTCTGCTAAATAGCACATATTTCTCTTGCAACCAGTGTGGCAGTTTTGAATGCTTTAAAAGGAAACTTGACACTTCATAAGTCCATCATCAGAATTCTTGAGCTGAATGAACATGTTGGAATGTCAGAAACCACAAGCATGAAAAGGGGAAATAAGATATGCTTACAGACTTAAAGTCTTTCCCCCGTCTTCAAAATTGTAAAGTGAAATTAAAGGTTTTTTTATAAGGATTTCTTAGTAAGAATTGAACAATTGCTGATGCTGAAAACTATTAAGACAGCTTGTTTATTGTAAGGAAATGCAGGGAAAAATATAGACAATTTAGACAATATAGACAATTCTGTGAATTTAAATGAGATTTTGGTCACATTTTCCTAGCTTTTCACAGTATCTGGAAAAAACATTCAGTCCTCAAAGTAAAGAAGAGCTTCTATGAATTCAGAGGATGACGTAATTCAAAGTGCTTCTGTAAGCACTTGAGGACATCTAATATTTATTTATTTATTTATTTACTCTAAACCCAACACTTATGACCCACTGTCTTACTCTAAACTGCCGAAGATTAATGAATTTGTTTGCATTTGTTTGGTACCTTGATGAATGATCAGCGGTTCATATAGTTTTTTTTTTTTAAGAGAATTATGAATGAATTTCCCATGAAATCTCCATGGGAAAATCTCATTAATTCTCCTTTTTTCCCATGAAAGTAGCTTCAAGAGTGTAAAATAGTTTATCTAGCCTCTTCACTAGCACAGGTGAATCTTACCATGCACAAGAATTGGAAAATCTAAATAACTCCTCTATGCAATCATCTTTGATATATAGGATAGTGCTATTAAATTTGACTTTCACCTTATGAATCAAAAAGTCCAAATTTTCTGTTCAAAATCCTGAGGCACTATGTATTTAGTAGTGCCTTATCCAAGGAGATCGAAACATCATTGAGGTGGAGGAAACTGCTCAGTGAAATACATTTCAATTATATTTCTCAACCCCAGCAGCTTACCTTCCATATGTGACTTATAGGTATTATACTTTCCTTTATAAAAACCAGGACATTGTCTGACAAATTAATTAAATCTATTGGTTTTGATGTTCTTCCAGAGCAACTTTTTCATATGTTTTTTTGTTGTACAGTTGGCATATTCAACCTGAATTGCCTATTTTGCCTTCATTTTCTATTTTATGTCATATCCTTTAATATAGTAAGCCTGTTAACAATTTATAAGAGTCAGTAAACTACTCCATTAGGGTATTTTTCCAAACATTTTGAAATTATTTTCATATAACCTGCCAAATCTTACCTTGCTTTCAGATTTTTTGTTTGTTTGCTTTTCATCAACAGGGACATGAGAAATTTTAAATTCCAAAATATTATTCTTCCCAAGTCTGACTGCTTCTCAGGTTTCTATTTGAGGTCTGCAGAAGTTATCTTTCCGGACTTTATTCTGGCCTCTTTATCCAATTCTTTTGTCTGATCCTTCTTGATACCTTTTTCCTTACTCCTACTTTGCTTCTATCTCCATATTGTTGTGGGGATTTTTTTGTGTCTTTACTGGTTAGTTTGTTTGGTTAGTTGGTTGTTCTTTCTCTGGCGAGTATTGTTCATGTTAAAATGACACCGCTAAAACATTTTTTTAAGATTTTTTTCCTGTTAAATTGTGTCCTTTGTGAGTGTATATATCCTCTGTATTTGGAAAACTGATGCTTAAATCTGTAAATAGAAAGAAAACAATGGTATATTGGTCATATTGTATTAGGAAATATTTTCTTCCAATTTAAAGTCCTCCAGTTTGGTCCATTTTTCCTTCCTCGACCATTTCTCCAACCTATTTTGACAATACATGAAGGCAACATGTACTCAGGTCATTACTGAGGTCATGAATTATGAATGTTATCATTTGCCTCATGACATTGCTGACATGAAAGAGTAGAAGGAGCCTTGTAACAAGGCACCAAGACAGTGTTAGCTGGAGCTGAAAGTCAATGGACCATCCATCTATCTTCTACTTAGACTTTCTTCTCACTCTACAGTACCTTCCTATCCAAAGGAGTCAATGATTGCAACTTAGTGATTTCAAACTGAATAGTTGCAAGCTTTCAAAAACCTACAGAAAAAGAGATGGCAAAAACACGTCCTCCCTTTTGAGGCATTACTTTGCCTGAGGCAATTGAATCCCAGTGAACATAGATTCACATCGCATTAAGTTCTACTGGAATATTAATAATTTAAAATCTGCTTTGAGAGAGTTTTATATTTATATACATATATATATACACATACACACATATATGTCTCCCTCAAAGCAGATATATATTTTCATATATATACACCACTTATTTAAATGGAAAAATAGCATTTTAAAATGAGCACAAATTAAAAACTTGTGTTTAATGAATGAGCTTTATTTTGAGTATTCACCAGAATTAATGAGAAATGTTCACTATAAAAAAATTGCTTTGAAAGGAAAGCATGTGTGGAAGTGGTCATGACTATTTTTTTCCCTCGTCCTTCCCCTATTTTTCACTAATTCTTTATTCAATATTGAACAAGTCATTTTAGCTTAGTATCACAGTTTACTGATTTGTAATAAAGTAAGTAAAATGCTACTGAAAGTGTTCTAAAGCTTTAGAATTAATATGTGTATTTTGTCTCCGGGTACTTTTACATGCGTTTTTAGTCTTCCATTTTGTTCACCAGTCCATAGTGAGGAGGTGGTGTTCCATTTATTTTTGAGGTATTTTATGTCATTTTGTTTCTCAAAGTGTCAGATTAGTATTATCAGGAGTCCATAATCTGTTTATGAAGTTTAGAAAAGACTTCACAGAAAATGTGTCAATGCCTATATTTAACACTAATGAATAATGACGTGTTCAAGATGTGAGTATTACAGCTGCAAAATTCAAATGATCTCCTCTCAGTATAGACCTTTCATTTGGGCAGTATGTTAGTACATAATCATATACATCAGAATACTATGTGCAATCATAGATTTATCATGTGCCATCTGTCTACTGCTATTAACTCTTGTATGAGCCATCTGAAGTCTTCAAAATTTTTTGTAATCTATAAATTTATCCTCAGAGATTAACGTTCGTATTCTTATTGAAATGCTGTGCATTATTCATTTTAAAAGAAAGTATGATATCTCCCTAAATAATTTTAAACATAAGATGCTTTTCCGTTTGTTGAAAGAATGAAGCTCAACAGTATGATGTTAACTAACCACTGTAAAGAATTACCTGCTATAGCCCCATCTCCTATGTTCTTCCACATAGATTTTCACTTATTAAATCAGCGAAAAATGCATACACATTTCAGTCACATTTAATTAGTCATCCTAAACTATTTATAGGTAATGTAAATGCTTTTTCTTCATCTCTGACCCTCTCAAAAGAGAAAGGGAGAAAATCTACAATAGTTCTTCATTTTAGACGAATGAATATGTAAGCAGAATTTGAGTTTCACTCCTTCAGCAAGATAAAGATAAAACCAATATAATTTGCTATGTAATTAAGTACTTCACTAATTCACTACTTTAGCTGTTAAAAAAATGGACCTTCAGTGTGCACTTGAAAATTGCACATACATTAGTTCCCTCTGCAAGCTAGCATTTTGCAGCACAAATCTAATTTAAACCCAACTTGCATCCATACAAAAATCAAACAGAAATCTAATTTCTCCCACTTCATTCCTTTTGGAAGCTCTGTGGATTGAAAATGAGGATTTAGCATTTTGCTTGCTTGTTGATTTTCTATTTATTTTTAAAGGACTTTTTTGTTTTTGTTTTTGTAATATGCACTGTATTAACTTCACCTGCTTTGATCTTTCCTGTTCTGGACCTCATTCAGTAAAAAAAAAAAAACAAAAAAACCCCATAAACTTCAAGATAAATATTATTTATTTATTTATTATTTTTCATCTGAGTTCCCCATCACCTTTCTACCCTAGGCCAAAATTCTCCTCACCGAAAATAATTTCTACCCTGTCAACAGAATAAGCCCATATAAATATATACACGTTATAGATGCATCAGCATGTGCCAACCCTTTTCGATCGGCTCTACACAAGTCTTGAATACTTCTGGATCAAGAGTGGGAGATAAGCACCGAAGTCAAGGACTCCTGCAATAGTTTGCCATAACATCTCTGACAGTACTTAACTTCGTGTAATGCCATTTACAGCACTAAAATCAGAAAGTCAGGCTGCCCCCTTCTAAGTGAATACACAGCTTTGCTCTCTCACACCCACTCCCAATCTGGCTCCTGACTTAAGTCTCATCAACTGTCTAGCTGCTATCACTTGAGTCTGCAGTGTCAATTTTGTAAAGTTTGGCTTAACTACTTATCTTTGTTTAGATATTGGAAAAGAACACTTGAAGCTGTGGAACAACCTTTGCATGAAGGATGATTGAACAGACCTGAATTCTTTAGCCTGCAAAAGATGGAGAGAATACAATATAGGTTTATAAAACCAGAAAACCTGTTGGAAAAGTGAACAAGAACTAGAGAAATATTGAATGAACTGAGGTTTCGGGTACCAGCTTCCTAACTTAAAAAAAAATATATATATATTTTTATATATGGATACATCTTCACAAGTGTAGTTAAGCTGTGAAACTCCTAGCCATATGCAATTGCTTAAAGTTTACTTATCTTCAAAAAAGGAATTGACAAAAAGGTGTTTTCTGTGTATCAGGAAGCCGCTGAGATGCAGATCATTGCACACCTCCTCAGCCCTTAACTCTTCATTAAACATTTGCTACTAGTCACTGCTAAAGACAAAACATTTGGCCTTTGGTCAAATGTTCAGTTGACTTGATTTGGAAGACTGCTCCGATGTTCTTCTGATGTATCTCCAAAGCTTTTTACTTGAAGGAACTTCAGGTCCAAATGTTGCTGGCCTGGAAAAAACTTTAATAACTCAATTACTGATCTGAAAATGCAAGCACTGATATGCTTCTAGGTTAGAAATCATTAAAATGAGTTTTGAATTTATGTAAATTCCCTAATTCTTTTAAGGTAAATAATCAGACGTGTGTAAGAAACATAGTGAATGCTGAAGCGAGTGCAAGACAAAGAATGTGTTTGGGCAAATATGTTGATTGTCCCTCTTTTTATAAACTAAGACTTCATTTCTGTCAGTGTGGGTCTCATCTCCACCACTTCAACTGGAGTGCTGACATCAGCAAGGACCCGTGTTTTTCCTATTTCACGTACGTAGGAAAATAAAGGGTCCGTAATGACAAAGTTCTGCACCATTGCGTAAGGTCTAACAGATTGCTTGCTATGGCAGAATAAGATCCACAGTTAGATGCATTTAATCTGCTCCCAATCAATCTTGGTAGCTTCTAAAGCAAAGTAAGTGGCAAGATACAGGTTAAGGCAATGCATAAGAAAAGCTTGTTCTTGGTTGCTTCCTTGGGCTAACACAAACACTGGAGATACATGCTGCTCAATTTCTGGGTACATCATCTAAACAAAGATGCAAAGGAATTAACGTCTTTTTTTTCCCTCAAATTCATCTCCTGTTGCTGGACTCAATATACTTCCCTCATTAGGGACTTCATACAAAATCTCACTTCTTTGCTCCATGAAAGTCAAGGTTCCCAAAAAGTAGTCTTCCCTGAATTTGCTATTTGTCTTCATGTATGAATGTCTCACTCATAATGTATTGCCAGTAAACGTGTATTTCAAAGGTACATAGCAACAGTAACCTATGCTACAAAAATTTTCCTAGAAGTAAATACCAGCCCCTCTTTCTTCTGCCCTTTTGTGACTTCTTTTCCCTTGAATTATAAAAACAACATTATCGAAAATCTGGTATTGAACACTGTTCACCCATCACTTCATGCATGTTTTAGTATTATGTTACAGTGTTATTTTATGAAAGGGGAGAATGAGACCAAAATTTCAATAACAGCCATATTAAGTGGAATTGTCAAAAGACTCATATCTCTACTTTTCTGAGACAAACCTAGTCAGCTACCTTTCCTGGCAAAAATCTAAGATCTTCAGAAACTAGGTCAATGCTCTTTATTGTCTAAAACAACAGACATCTTCGACTAAAAGCAATCTCAAATTTTTCCAACACAACACCAACAGAAATAATTATTTCTGGTGTCAGGCTTGTAATTTCAGTTGATTACTTGCTATATTCACTTGATGATTTGATAATTTCACATATTGATTTATTGACTCACTCTTAATTATGACCTTGATTGAAATACTGTGACATTCCATCTCTAATTAGCTTTGTTGTAATAAACTAATTCTGGAAAATGCTTGCTTGGGTATATACGTGCTTACTCATCTTTAAAAGAATAAAATCCATTACAAATACAGACATTATATTCATTCAGTCATATTACAATATGGGTCATGAACTCTGAGGGTATAGGTAACATTAATTAAGAAATTAACAAATGCATTTTCCTGTGCTTGGAAATTGATACCCAAGAAATCCTTACTTTTATTACCTTTGTGATATCTTGTATCACGCATTATGTTTTAAGTTGGCTAATAATTTGCTGGGAATCTGGGAAGTTGTAATAAAGGCGAGATAGTACTCATCTGACTGAGGTGATATTAAACTGTGCTGGTTGGAATATTTGAAAGTGTTGCTTTCCCAGTAATGAAAATAAATGCAAGAAGTAGGGTTATAATCCATTTCATTTTTTACTCAGGTAGGGGTAACATGCATACCAACCTATTTATTATTTAGTCCTTCTTTAAAATTATAGAAATTTGAATAGCACAAATTGTTCTTTCTCTGTTCTTTCCAAGGCTACTGTGCAATTGCTGCTGTAATACAGCTGCTGTTTCCTCTCCCACAGATATTGGAAGCAGGTCTTTTATGTAAAACTATTCACACATTTTCTGAAGAATCAATTGTAAAACACTAATCATCAAAAGTGAAATGTTCATCGAATGTGGCAACGTTAATGACATATCACACTGAAAGATATATTTTAAAGAAATAATTTAAATAAGGTAAAGATATTTCTTTTCAAACCATTTGGAACAAAATTATTTTTTAGCTCTTAATTTATGTAATACACAATTTTTAAAGTTAAAATCAGAATAATACATATACATTTTATTTTATTTTAAATCATACTAATCTTTGCTTTTATCTAAAACTGGCAAAGCACTTTTAGGATATTTTTGGATTAAAACTACATTGTAAATATATATTAAAATCCTTTTCTTTCCAGTTATTCAATTTATGTCTATTACTGAACAATTAGAATTTCTTGCAAGAAGGTCACCTTTTGCAAAGTATAATTAGAAGTAGGGAAAACTATATTTTAATACTCATTAAAAGAAGCAAGAAGATAAAATTCCATTTCCTCCTTGTTATTTTTTCCTATGATATACTCCTTAGAATGATTGTCCCTGCAGAACTTTATTGTATAAAATAGTCTTCCTTTACTCTTTAACCCTCTAATTGTTTCCCAATAAAATCAAATCTTTCTAAAATTTTCTCCATATAATTGTCATCTCTCTTCTCAGGAATCGGAAAAGCAAAAATCAGAAACAGAAGTTTACTTCTTGGTACAACCTGAAAATTTATTTTAAAGACAAACATCACACACTTACTGTGCGGAAATAGCTTGTACAGTGAGTGTCAATGGCAACACTGAATTAAATTTCTATTCAGGTTAAGTTTTACATTATAGATCAGCTATATATATATGTATATATATATATATATTGCACAAACATATACTTTATCTCAATTCAGCTACTTTTTCTTGATTTTAAGAAAAGCCTTATGTACTTCTGAACTGGTAAATATTCTGCCAGTATTGTAGAAGTGGTTGTACTGATAACTTTCGTATTACTACCAGAAGATCCAAGAGCTCAGCTCTCCAGGGTTTTAACAATGTTTTCTTCCCTTTTCTAATGGATAATGATTTCACAACAGATTTTCCTGTCCTTCCTCCAGCTTCTCAGAAATTAGTTTTGACTTGGATCACTTTGCAGTACATGTAATATTGGCCATTCATCTTTACAGAATGAGCAGGAAATAAGAAGCATGATAGTAAGTAATAATAAGTGGCTAGCTGACACTTTGTCTGCAAGGAGTTGTTCCTGGTGAAAGCCAAATTTCACTTTTCCTCATAAAAAGACGTGTGTTTTCATAAATCATAGACTCACACATATTCCAGAGTTTCAGAACGTCTCTCCCACAAGTTTTTCTACCTGTTTCCTATTAGGTGACTTGGGTATTTCATTTCATCATACTTCTCACCATTTTCATTCACGCTGCATTTATGTCTCTTGCATGGAAGAATCTGTTCCAGTTTTTTACACTCTACTGTATTTGAAACATTTCAGAGCAAATCTCATTTATTCAGTAGTCTTTGAAAACACTCACTCTAGTGAACTCAGAGCTTTGAAATACATGTTAAATTTGATGAAATCATTGGAAATAAAACATTCAAACTATGACAGAGACATTCAAATTGAAATTTTCTGTGAGCAACTCTGGAGAAAATAGTTTTATGAAAAAATAAAATAAATTGTAATTAAAAAGAAATGCACTCGCTCTTGCAATAAAAGTTTAGCTTGTGATAGTGAAAGGATGTCAAGGACTCCAGATTGCCTCTTTTTGTGCATCAGATTGCAATTTACCAAAATTAAAGCTTTAAAATCATCACTGGTAATCTCTTGTGCACTAAAAATTTATTAGATTTCTGAAATTATTAATATACATATAGCTTTAATAATTGTATGGCATTTTGTGAACATCAGAGCTCTATTGTGTCAACCACTACTCAGATACATGGAGACAGTCCCTGACACCAGCAGCTTGCATTCTAAATAAATCATGAGGGCAAATATTTTTCTTTTCACTTATCCTTTACAAACAGTATTGACAATATAAGGAATTAAGTAGACATTTATGGTATTTGAAAATATAATTGCTCTAGTTAACATTCACCAGAAAGCATCTGCCATTATTCCTGAGGGAAAGCCAATCATGGATATGACTACAGAGAAACTGTGAGAACTGAGTTAACTGAAAGAAGAAAAAAAAAAAGAAGAAGAAGAAAAAGAAAGAGGCAATCTAGGTAAAATCAGGGGAAAAAATGACAAAATTTTTTTTCTTGAGACTTTTCAGAGCATGAAACTGGAAAAGTCTGAATGCACTGTAAGTTGTGCATTTCCAGTATTCCCTTTACAAAACAAAATGGTCTCCCATTGCATTAGACAAAAAATTGTCAACAAAGGTCATTTAGATTACTAGCCTATTAAAAAAAGGGAGAGGGAGGCAGGGATGACCCAAATCCAAAAGCATCTATAACATTGAATCAATAAATAGAGTAAAACTTAATCTTTCAATCTCTCCCTTCAAAATGATAAAGAATCCCCTGAAAAAAAGACCCCCTCCCCAGACCTCTGAACAATATTCCAAACTTCCTGACTTGGGGGAGGAGGGGTGGAAGTCCTTCAAGTTAACTCTTTGTTTGGTATAAAAATATTGAAATAGTCACCCTTTTGCTTCATTTGAATTCATTCTTTTGAACTAAGAGTAATTTAAAAAAGTTATTTTATCCCTACATCATTTTATTTATGCATTTAACACAGAGATACCACCATTCAGAAGAAAAATCTTCAGATTTCCTAAGTAAAAGTGATATTCTTTAAAAATATAAAAATTCAATCCTTATACCTTCAGAATCTGATCAATATTCATTTACCAATTTTTTAAATTCTACTTTGTAATTTTGCATCCAGCAAAATGGAAACTAAATGTTTTCTACTTAGCTGAGTGTAGGAGCTCATATTCCATTGCCGTGTCACTTTTTATAATGGTTTCCCAATGTTTTAGTTCTGGATGCTTCTAGAAAATGCATCCAGAACTAAATGCTTAAATTTTTCGGAAATAAAAACAGGAAAATTGTCTCCCAGCTTCCAGAGTGCTAAAGGATAGGTAAGGTGGGTGAAGGAAGAACTGAGTGGTAGGAAACATGTATACAGTTTTCAAGGGAAGTCTCTTATTTATGACTTCCTTTACCATGTTATGGAATGGAGATAATAGACTTGACTTATCTTCTCTGCCCTATCCTCATATAACACTACAGTGATTAGGAGACAGTGACTAGAAAATACGTGTGAGAAAGGGGATGGAATGTCCTTTGATAGCTCTGATTTGTCCAAACTCCCTTGCAAAATCAAGGCACGGAAAAGATCAAAAGAAATTATGCATGATCCGGTACAGAGATCAGCCTTGAGAAGCTGCTTTTAATTAGAGTCCTCACATTTTCTCATGTACATTGTGGGCCCAAACGAACTTTTTAGAAACCTAGAATCTAAACTGCTTCAGAAACTGGAAGTTAGCCAATTTTTTATTTGTTCTTTTGTCAGCATCACTGATCAATTATTATTCTAATATTACCGCATTTATTATTTTTCACTCAAGCACTATAT
Organism: Struthio camelus; assembly: GCF_040807025.1. Taxonomy (NCBI): domain Eukaryota; kingdom Metazoa; phylum Chordata; class Aves; order Struthioniformes; family Struthionidae; genus Struthio; species Struthio camelus. The sequence continues at coordinate 63,631,085 of NC_090944.1, read as the reverse complement.
TGCCTTTGGATATGGAGTAAATGCACAAGAAGAAAGAAAACTAATTGGACCTAGCCATCTTGACTGCACATTAACACTCACCTGTTTCTTAGTTCCTGTCTTAGGTACATAGGATAACACATTTCAGAGCCCAGGGCAGCAACATTCTAGATTTGGTGTACAGAGAAAAGCACATATGTTTAACAGTCATGGAACTGATGAACTCATTCAAGGGCTGGACTTATAAAATCTAAAACCACTGAGAGTTTCTACCTGACATTGCTGTTTTCTACCTCGCAGTCCTGATATCCATGTTTCCCAGAACACAGAACACAGAAAAACTGTCAGAGTGGGTGAAAATAGTGATAAATCCATTCAAATATTCTCTCTCTTACAATGGCCCCTAGGCCTTCTATGAAGAAAGATACAAGAAACTGAGGATTAGGAATTATAGGATGCCTAGCTGCAAATGAGCTCTGTCTAATGATACTAGCTAGAGACTGGGTATGACCTGAACAATGGGTGATCTCTTTAACGCTTGTTATTTGTTAAACATGTACGTGTCTGATCATTGTTTGAACTCTTGGGATCAGTGACAAGAGAAGAAAAAAACAGAGCAGAGCATAGTGCTTTTTCTCAAAAAGCCCTAGATGTTATCACACTTCTTGTTTCTAAGGAAGGGATTAATTTAACGATTGAAGCTTCAAAAGAGTTCATCTTCAGAGCTGAGAAACTGCTATAATTGTTAATGGAAAAATATCTACTATAAATTTGCCTTGTTTATATCAAGGAAAAGTTGAAGTTCTCCTATGTGTCTTTTTTGAGAGCCTGTAGGAGGTATAAGGCATGCTGAAATCCTAGCTTACTACTTTTTCTTTTTTTTTATATTAAGGAAAAGTAAACTTTAAACTACCTCTTGAATAGCACTTCAAAAATAAATAAAAATAAAAAAAAAGTATAATCTTTTCTACCAACTAAATAAACCCTTCGTTCTGTACTTTGCCAGATATAATAATGAAGAGGTGCAGGGGTGGAAGTCACTCCATATTGTAAAACATACTGTGATGGGATTGGTTGTTTCAAAGACTGAAAATTTTGCATCTAGCTGAGAGACCCTTTGCTTAATTTAGAATAAGTGAATGTTCTAATGGTGTGTTCTTATCTTCCTGCTGTTTCAGAGTATTGATTTGTCTGTTATTACAGTAGCTGAAGCACTGTATTAGGTTTAGTTTTTATTACTTGGTTCTTTCAAGTAAAATTTATTAAAAATTCATTCTGTTCCTGGGTGATTTAAGATAGTGATTTAAGTTCTATAATTTTGTCTACAAGAATGCCAGGAATTAGCTAAACTATAGCTGCTTTTCCATGACAAATTTCAGTTTGCTAGTGGTTTTGAATCTAAGTTATTTTAATTATGCAGCAATCATGCCTTTGGGAAGGACTGCAACACTTATAGGATAGCATTTTGATTGATTAGAAATAGGACAGGAATAGTTACATCATTATCCTTCCTGAAATGTACCTAACAGTGGAAACATGGTTAGTAGAAAAGAGGAAATAAAATCAACATTCTTATTCTATGCCAATATATGGCTGTCATTTCAGACATACTTCTCTCCCTTATCTAAGGAAGTGGAAGATGCTTGGGCTAAATTTAATTTGTGGATGACCCAGATTGCACAGATTCTGATGGTGAAAATGGGGCTCCTTTTGTATGCCATCCTTGAAACGTATTACGAGTGGTGTGGCCACACACTAACCCCCTAACACCTAAACTTTTCTGATGGGAGCCTGCTCTGTCCATGCGTTCAGGCTCATGATTCTGCTTGGGGATGTAGCTATCTCTGTTCTAGAAAACAACCTCAATGACATCTGCTGAGAACCATGACCATGCCTACACTACTGACACTTTACATTCAGAATCCTAAGCGTAAGTAGACACGTGGCTGTCTGAATGTTATAGCTGAATGGAAATCAATGGAGTTCACTGAGTTTACATTACTATTAATCTCATCCTAAAGTAGAAGACAATCTCTGGTCAAATGTGCATCTGTGTAGATTTTATAAATCGAGCTAGAGACTATAAATTGATCCTAGGCATATGTATATACAAATTTAGGTATCTTAAATTATTCTTGTATTATTCAAATGTAGACATCTAGTGCTGTTTTAGATGTCATACAGTATCTGAGACACCTACATGTGACTGGGAGATTTAACATGCTATCACCTGAAGACCTTCTGCTCTGCCACCTGCAGGACAAGTGCTGTACACTGAAGAATCTTAATAGGCTTCAGATGCCCAACTCCAGGCATCTACCCTAGAATAGCATTATTATAGTAATTTATTGAAAAATTAAATTAAAATGCCCCTCTCTCTTTATTTATTGAAAAGAATTATAGGGCAAAGTTTCCTGATGTGAAACTTTGACTTTGGTAAGTAGCAATACAATCTAGCCTTTATGTAGCCCCAGTGAAATCTCTTTCATTATCCTGTAATATTATATAAATACTTGGATTCAGAAGAATTAAAATACTTACAGAACTGTGATCTCATCTTATGGGAAACATAGAACGAAAATTAGAAGTATTGCACAGAGTAAATTATATTTTTATCCCCACCAGACATAAAACAAAATAAATGAAAGAATTACTTATACTCCCAGTTTATATTTATATCCTAAAAGAGTAAATTTGAAAAATTAAGAGTCACAAGAATTATATAGCAAGTGCTTTAGATGCCTAAACCTACACTTTAGCCAAATTTCAATCTTTCCTTTATCCAAGGATGTGCATATTTCATATATAAGCTGAAAAGTGGATTCATAGTCCATACATCTCTCCCAAAGAACCTGGTTCCTATGATGAGGTCACAAAGTGCAGCCAAGAAAGGACATTTTCTTATGAAGGTTAGAACTGTGGGGATTCATAGGGTCAATGTCGACATTTTGGGCTGGAATCCATCCTCTATGTAAGAATACTTGCTTAGAACATACTCAGCACCAAATGTTAAGGTATTATTAGAGAATGGGGGCCTGGAGGAAAAGGAACTCTTCAGTCCTACCTTTTATAGTTGTTCTATTTTGAGTAAATTACTCAACCAGGAACCAGAGAAGTGGCTGGAATATAGTGTCTCTAATTAGCAGCTAGACCAAACAATAATTAATATGTACATGCACATGAACAGTTTTAGCAAAACAGACCAAGAATGACTCAGAATAAACCTACAGGGCACTTTTCTGAGAAGTGAGATACAAAACTTCTGGTAGAAAGAGATTTCCCACACAGGTTTCTCACATCTTATGTGAATGCTGCATGTATTAGCAAGTCAAGGTTTGCAGGTAGAAGCAGTAGTACTAGTTGTTAATGAAAATATATGAAGCAATCTCAGGTTTGGTGGTGAAATCTGAGCAGGAGAGGTTAAAATGGTGAGATCTCTAAGGCTTTCCCTTCCATAAGCATGAGAAATCTGCATCAATTTTAGCCTGACCTCTTTCTTCTCCATGCTGTATAATCTCTATTTTAGAATACAACGTTTGGTATCATCTATGCTCTTATCTAGTAAAGTTATTACCTCTACTCAGACATTGTAGATCTCACTCTTTTCCTGGTAAATTAGCACAATTAAGAGCCTATCCAAAGCAGGTGTACTCTGATACATGCAGTATGGTGGGGGGCAGGGAGGGGAAGAAGGAATTAGAAGTTTGCGTGCAGCTGCAGGGCTACAGTCTTGCCAGAATCACAGAGAGACGATGAAGTAGCTCACGTGATTAGAGTGCTGCAATGGATGGATATTGTCAGGGAGCAGCAAGAGCCAGTTGCTCGCTAAGGGAGGCTGAGCCAGGAGCCATGGGTGACCCCATTGCAGGCTGATGGGACTATGTTCCACAGGGTCTGAACACAGCTGGCAGAGCTAGATGTTGGTAACAGGGTCGATCAACAGCCCCAGGCATAGCAAGTGATGAATCAGGTTCAGGGACTATCCAGGGAGTCCGCTCAGGAGCAAAAAGAGTTTTGGCCAGAGACAAAGCTATAACACATGACCAACGGGCCAGTCAAGGAAACAACCTACCTACAGAGCAGGTCCAAGCCCATTAAAATAGCAGGGATAGAAACAGGCCAAGATACAGCATAGCTCACACTATGACAGAAAACCCAGGACTAAGCTTTAATGGAGCCCCTACCCCATGGGGAAGGCAGAGGGAAGCCTTTGTGGGGGGAAGCCCCATTTGAGATTGGTCTGGGCCATTAAGACTTATTAGTACAATTAGGGCCCTAGCACATGCAGGATCTTTATGTAGGACAGGCTGAGATGGTGGGGAGATGGCCTTTATACCAGAGAGTGGTGGGAATGTATGGAGCCCTGCCTGAGGACAGAGGATGAGCCAGCTGAGATAATTATGAGTCAGGTTAGAGGGCAGACCAATGCTGGTGACGTTTTGCTGGGTGTCTGCTAGGCACTGCCTGATCACGAAGAAGTAAATGAGCCCTTTTCAGATAACTGGAAACAGAACTGTTTCTGGACTAGACTGGTGAATTGTATTATAAATCAACAAAGTTTAATTTCAGAGACTTCTGCTCAAGTATTTTCCTACTGTCCTAGCAAATTCTCTTCCATTGTCCATTAAAGGAATGGATCAGAACAAAATAGTAATATTGGTACAGAGATAAATGATAGTTTGTGATGTGAAAAGTAGTCACTTAAAGAAATCACCCAACTTTAAAAGGTTTAATCAAAGCAAATGTGATAACCTTAAATGATTCAAGATTTAAAGAATAATAAATAGGATTTTCACAAATTAAAAATGCTAATTTACTGAATTGTGAATTATCAGCTAAAATTTTGGTTTCTTGGTGAGATGTCTCTAAATGAATCAGTGCTTACAAATACAGCAAAAGTGAAGATCTCCTTTTAAGACATACTAATTAATGTATATCTCCAGATAGATGCATTGCTTAATTTAAAATATTAGTTGAGACACTGGAGGATGCAGTATATTTATGAAAATAAGTTATTTGCAATTTTTTTTGATTCAGTTCTAACTTGGTAGATTATGTGCTAATCTCCTGTTGAGACAGGAGAAAGTCTCAACTCAAAGTTCCGATCTTATAAATGGTGTAACATTAACTTTTCTTTTAAGAACCTAAATATGACAATTGAAGAAGTACTGTGTCAGATGCAGACCAGATAGATGTTGGCTGTGACACTTTATCTGCGTTATAGGAACAGAAGCACACATTGTGTCAATAAATCAGAACAGAGTGGTATGCCACTAGTAGTAGAGGGGTGTGGGAACAGTACTCCCAACTTTAAAAAGATTCTTCACATGAAAAAACAAAATATCCAATATAGAAATATTCATTGCTTTTCTCATTGGGATACAATGGTAAAAAGTAACTAGGTAACCCGATCTGATAATATAAATTTGGAGCAGGGAAGTTATATAATTCCTAACTTGAAATCCTCATTTTATACAGATAGATGATATTTTAGACATATTTTACTAGGGAGAAAATAAATCATTGATTTATGATTTTAGCTACCTGTGGGAAATAACATTAAATCAGGATTGCATGCTCCAGATCTATGCTATGAAGTGACAGAGGAGATAAAGGTATAATATACTCCTGTGCATATTATTCATCAATTCAAAGGCAATTTTTCATTCAGTGGAATTATCTATAATCATGCCTTTAGCTTCTAAGAAATCTAATGTTCTTCTGCTGCATATTGAAAAATGTCACTTTTTGTAGCAATATAGTTTTGTCAATTTGTAAATTTTCATGTAACAAGTGCTTGCCTACCATCTTGAAATAATTTCCTTCAACCTTGTTGAAAAATATAGCTTCTGATTTTACTTTCTGTTTTTGAGGCACAGCTTTGTAAGAACACTATTAGTGACTTATGGTATAAATAATGAGTATGAAGTAGCCTTGATCAATTTTATTTCATGTATGTTCTCACATGTTCAGCTTGTGAAAAAAATGTAGATGTGTTGTTCCTTTGCATTAATGACAAACTTTCTTTTCCTCATAAGCACAGAGAGGTCCAAGAAGATATCCATTTTCATTTATAGGTATTCTATTAAACCACTACATCCTTTACCTTCTATTTAATAAAGAGCTCTTTTTACTGGATCAGTAAGTTTCTCAGAATTGATTAGTAGCATATATAGAGGTATATTATTTCATTCACTTGTTCCTGTAGTAAGTCCAGAGTGAGGGGTGACATACTTGTTGCAAGGAAACCTCACTTATACCTTGATTCCTATGGTCCTGGAAAAACAAAACAAAACAAAAAAACAAGGAAAAACAAACTTAAAACCTCTTCAAAATGTTGACTGAGTCAGTTGCTCCAGAAGGGATTTGATTAGGAATCACATTCCTTCAGAGTTACATGGATGCTGAATACACGCTATTTTTATTTCTCATGCATACATCATCGTTGCTGGGTATCTGGCATACGACATCCTTGGGTTTCAAGTAATAAATACATATGCTGCTACTGCAGCTTTAACACCTAAAATTAGATTTAGCTGGACATCATGCTATATTAGTAGGGACTTCATGTAGTTTGCTACTCCAAAAACTAAGTCTGTTTTTTATTTGCCTGTATATTTCAGTTTCAGAGTGGCATGACTGCATTTCAAAGGGCAATGCTAATTTTATTTGGGTTCTTAATTATTTTGCTTCTTTCCATCATGTTCAGGTATTGTTAATATTCTTGTCCTTGATATTGTTTGTTGCTGTTGTTTTACCTTTTTATATGCAGATTTAGACCATTGATGCGAAGAGCATTGCACTGAAAAGTGGATTTAACTATTGTAAATATGCCCTTCTATTGCCTGTATATATTCAAGAATTAGGGCTGTTCTTTGTGAGAAATAGCCCTTATTACGGAGCCCCTCAGCATTTGATAGGGAGAGATTGTATCTGTTCCAAGCTTTTAGTTTTCACTAATGCAGATGCAACATCATCACAAATATTTTTCATCTCATTGTCTTTTGTTAGACAGTATGTCCCACCTCCAGGCTGCTTACCTACCCAAGCAACATTCCCACCTTTTCCTCATAGCATGGCTTTTAACTACTAATTGAACTCCCCTTTTATGTGGAGTCCCCTCCTGGTCTTACTGCTTCTGAAGTGGATTCTGTCATTCGCATATCATTCTATTTTTTATTATTTAGTTTAAAACAAATTTCTTTCTGTGTTTCACTGCACCTTTTTTATTACCATTTTTTTCCTTTCAATCTCCTTCTCACCCATCTGATTTTAGTTTCAGTTTGGAAAGAAAAACAGAACATAATACCTATTCTTTAATTCTTTAAAGTTAGGGCTTCAGCCTTCACTTCATCACAATCTTTTATGGCAGTACACAAGCACACACTAAGCAGTTGAGTTTGCAAGACAAATGACTGAATATGAAAGGGTCAGAGAGGGCTTTTAAGTGCTTCCAGAGCACATGTGAAGAGAATGATGACAATTACTTAAAACAAATTTATCTACAGGCATTTCTATGGTGCTCAGCAGTGTAGCACGTGCTTGAAGTGCACTGATTAATCTATTCTCATGGCAACCATACAGGTGAAGCAAATGTTAGATTCTCGACAAATGGGCATCTGAGTCCAAGATGAACTCGTTGAAGTCAGTTCTTTCCTAGGAGGCTGCCATCTTTGGGTGGTCAGCTCGAAATGTGCTTTTGAATTTCAGAAGACAGAACATGCTACATTCTCCTGTAAGTCATTGACCGTTGTGAGGGAGCCACGGGCAAGGATGCCAACAAATGACAAAACAAGCACTTTAAATGGAACATCCACAGCCAGATGACACTTCTGGAAGGCCCAATACATTTTTCTTTTTCAGTGTGATTTTGCCTCAAATCCCAGGGGAAGAGTTGCAATGAATCAGAAGTGAGGCCAGCATCTAACCCCACAAATGTTCCATTTGATTTAGTCAATTTAACAGCTTGGGCTACAGAGGACAAACACAAGAGATGAATCCTGGGTTTGAGCATGTTCCTTCTCGTAAGTTATAGCGGCCAGTATTGTACCAATTTTTGTCCCTTCAAATGAACTCATAGATTTTATTATGGAACAGCAATAGCCCTAGTTCAGCAAAGATTACCATTTGCCTAGGTTTAAATTGAATGATCTAATTGAAATCAAGGGGAATATTCATTTGTTTTATGTGTTTAATCAGCTAGCTGAAGTGAAGCCTAAATTAATGAATGTGACCTGTGATTCACCAGGCATTTGGATGCTGAATATATAATGCCAAGCACAGATTTGCAGGGCAGACCATGAAGGTTTTTGCTTTCATGCTAGACCTGCTTCCCCTGCTGTGGTGCTGGCATCACTCAGTCTGCTCAGCACATCCCTGCAGCTTCTGGCTCCTCGGGGAAACCCTGCTGCTGCACTCAAAGGCCAAATGGTGCCAGGACTGTAGCAGGAGAAAAGGCCAGGGCAGCACCCAAAACAGCAGTGCTGCTGGTGCTGTGACTCTGCCAGCTGTGGGGTAATCCTCCACGGGGCAGGCACCCCACTGCGGCTAGAGCTGTGAGGCAGTTTGGCCTCTGTAGGGGACAATGATGCAGGAGGGTGCAGTGCCTGCAGTGGGGATCTGATCAGCCTTCTCCCATTCATCCTGTGGCTGCATCTGTTCTTCATTATATTAAGTTCAGTCTTCAGGACTTTAATATTAGAGAACCCAAGAAAATTAAACGATTAGTAACCTGTGTACTGGCTTGTGCACTGTGTTTACATCAACGTAGCATAAATTCATTGGACCCAGAATACTCACAAATATGAGATAGCAACCATAAAAAAAGAATAAATCAAATGCTCTAGTGACATTCAAAAATTCTCGCTCTGCATTATTTCAGATTTTACCTGTAGATCTATTATATTTTCAGCTTATTTGTTACTCATCCAAAAAAGTCCCTTACTGCTCAGAGAAAGATATAGATATTTGGCATCAGTCAGACAATGAAATTAAAAAAAAAAAAAGAAAGAGTTCTTCCTAGTCACCAGTTTGCCAAAAGGAATAAAAACCATTCTACCAGGAAGTTGCTACACACCAGATTTTCAAAGGCAATAATTTAAAGAAGCAGATGGGCATTTACTGGGAGCTAGACATGTACTACTTTTGAAATCCCTATCCTTACATGCCTCTAAAAAAATTGATTCTGTCCTCTGAAAAGTCATGCCACGCTGCCTAATCCAATAAGAGGAGGATACAAAAGTCAGGATGCTTAAGCCAATTTTGCTGGTAGCATATATTTAAAGCTGATGAAAATGGTGCCCTTGCTAGAGAGTTTTTGGCACTTAACTGAGTAGAAAAGCAATATAGCATTTTAATTATGATTAATGGAATTGGTATTTTCTTTCTTTTGAAATACACTTTTGTCGTATGAAACATGACAGTTCTTTGAAACCTATTTTAATACTCAGATGCCACAGACATTTTAAAAAATGCATAAATTTGGGGTAGGGTGATTTTTATAAATTGATGATTTTTTTTAACCTGAAGCCATATTATTGCTATAATGAATTCTACTGTTTTATAAGGAACTATGCGGTGCTTTTCCGTAGCACATTACTAAAATTTTTAAATCTCTGGATTTTTCCAGTGGGTCTATTTTTTGGTTAATGAATTTGTAGAATAAGTCAAAATCCTCAGCACAGACTTTTCTGAAATAGTCCTACTATGACCCCCTCTGTTGTATCCTCAGCTTTGTTCCTAAGGCATAGACTACTTTTGTGCAATCCTTGTTGAGCTGTGACTTTATTAAACATGCTGCTTCCTTTTCCAGCCTCTATCTGCCTATTAAATAGAAAGATTATCAGCAACTAAAATGTTATTTTATAAAGGCACATATTTAAGAAATAGCCTATCCTTTCCTGGTCTATTGAAGCTGAGAACCTATATAAGTCCATTTCTTCTTTTTTCTTCAGACTCAGTGAGCACTAACAGCACTCCTTCACTAGATCTACTGGTTGCGCACACAGGTCAGCTAACTCCCTAGAGCTCTTTCCTACTGCACGGCACTGAGGAGGCTGAAGAAACTGTAAATAGTTGGGCTGTGCTCTCTAATGGTTCAAGAAGGGAATATAATCAGTCTCCCTTTGGGACTATAACACTTTCTGCAGAAAATTCTTTGTGGTCTATAGAAACTAATTATAATATGTCTATTTTGTCAGAAATGGGGAAAAAATCATTGAAAGAAAAAAATTAGTAAAAAAAAATACAAAGAAGTGTTGCATAAAAAAAGTTTGCCATAACTACATAAAATGATTTCACTAATAACCGTGTAACTTCCTCCTCCTCTTTTTTTTCTCAACAGCTTGCTCGATGGCTTTAGCTTTGGCTTGTGTAGGCCATCAGTTGGATTAGAACTAGCCCAATACTGAGTACTCTTTCTATATGGAGTTTTAATCTGGTAGCATACATCCTTCTTTTATTTTCTGAAGATCTCTTAATTACTGAAAGATTTATTTTTCTCCAGTTTGGAAGGAGGAAGAAGGAAAAAAGCTGAACAAGAGACAGCTTCCTGGATGGGAAAAACAGAACAAAACAATTTGTGTCCACAGCAATACCTTCCATGCTGCCATCTATGTTCTGCCTTCCTTTTCAGCAAAACGAATACTTTTAGCTTGAGGCAATTTAAAGACAACTTTACGACTTGAAAACTTCAGCTGAGCTGAATTCTGAACTTTAAAAATACTTCCATGGGCTTTTAAAATGCACCATAAAAAACTATCTGTGGATTAGTTGTTCCAAGAAGAAATATAGTAAGAGCTGAATAATCACGTTAGAAGGAAATCAAAATCTCCAATGGAGAAAGAATCTTCACCAGGAAGAAAGAACTCAGCCTTGCTAATAGTGACTCTGGTCTACAGCTGCTGGAATCACTACAGAGATTCTCACAGTGGGTGATTTTCTGCCTCCTGCTGGTATTGACTACCAGAAATTAATATTGGCCATTGAAAAGAGACAGTTCCCCATTAGGAAATACTCTACATTCAGAGATGTCCATAAGATATCCAAAGATGTCAATAAAATATAAGGTCAATGACTAAACTTTCAGTTAACTTCCAGGCTGATGTAGTGCTTTATAGTGTCTGGAAGAGGGAATGATGAGACCTTTTTCACGGCACCCAATACTTCCCATCTAAAATCAATATTGCTGCAAGAGACCCTAGAGAACCAGAGTTTCTGGTTCTTCTGACTTTTAGTTCAAATTGCATTTATTTGAAGGTTGTACTGTATTTAGTTAGATGATTTTAAGAATATTAGCTCCTCATTCTGTGAATGCCATTCTAATACTGAAAATACTTTTTTTTTTTTTTCAGAAAAATGTTTATTCTATACAATTTCCTTAGGATCAAAGACATATTTTTCACTCCTATCTATCCCTGTTTCAGGAAAAGGTTTGATAAATAATCCTTGATGTACTGAGAGGGCAAGTAGCCCCTCATAACTGGAATTCTCTATACTGCTAAATGTGGGGGAAATACTTGTAAAATGGCTGGGAAAAAGCAGAGTGACATTGCTGAGGAGAACTCCCTGATACACAGGCAGAGTTAGATGTGACGAGAACAGAATTGGATACATACCTAGACAGACTTTAGTGTCTCTTTGTTCTATTTTGGATAGATTTATTTAGCACAGATATTTGTGTGGGGGAGGTAGAGGGGGTGTTAATTCCCTTTCTGTTCTTCAGGGGACTTGTGGCTGCTCAAGTCCAAGAGCGGGTAATGTGCTGCTGCTTGCTCATGCACATTTGGCCAACTGGGTCAGAAGAGGCAGATGTGCTTCAACAAAATATTTGAGAAAGCACAGCAGATGAGCTAAGCAAAGAAGACAGTGGTGACAGAATTTGCCTTTCCTACCCAGGCTGAAGTCCAACTGTTGTTCCTGGCAGCAATAACCCAGACTCAATCAAACCCAGGTGCAGAATCAGCCAGCTTGGAGGAGAAGTGTGTTTACATCTGCCCTTTTCTGACTCTAGGGCTCTGCTCAGAGGGAGGAACATGCTGTTGGGAGATAAATTTCCCTCCTTCTAATTATAGGCCTTGCCATCTTCTGCCCACTTCAAGTGTAAATCGCCTAATCATAAACAATTCCTCTTCAAAGCTCAACACAGATTGGATGTAATTCCCTGACAACACCAATCTGTTCACAGTATTGCATGCAAAGGCCAGAATTACATTAAAGATCTTCCAGCCTGCTGAAGGAGAGAAGACTGAATAATGAAAATTAAAAATACTATAATAAAACACAGTAAATACTACACTTGCCATCTTTTCGCAGGGGAGAGGGCTAAAAACACTGGCCCAGCAAATCTCAACAATTAGTCAAAGTAGAAGACAGAAAATCTTCATTTTCCATTGGAAAAATGTTATCGCATACATATTTCCTCCTGGTAAAGCAAGTAGAAGGCAGATGGAGACTGCTGATAATAGCTTATTTACATCATAAAGTCTGAGTTATTCAGAATGACCAAGTCATTCTCACTACTAAACTGTAGAAGGAGATCGTATTACTGCTATATTTGCCCATTTTTTCCCTCCTCCCTCTTTATATTCTCATGTGGTATCTAATCATATATTAGGCTCTTGATCTTTTTAGAAGGTAGTCTACTGCATATGAACTGTTCTATAGAACTGGAATTTCAAGCTTGGCAAGATAGATAACCACTCTGCAGGACCAAAGCATAACTGATAGGAGACAGCATATTTTTTCAAAATGTTAAGAAAATTATATACTACCAGTACGTTTTTCTGTAACGGTACTTCAATTCTGCCTGTGTTTTTCAGAAACTATAAAAATACTAATATCAAGAACAACAATAACAAAATTTATCATTTCATTATCAGTATGATCAGCATTATCGGTAGTGTTTTTGAAGCAATGGTTGATATCAAGAGCAACATTTAATTTTATGTTGATGTATCTTCATTCAATGAAATGACATTCTTCCTGATTTATGCCAGCATAGAGAGAGAATAGAATTAGGCCTTAAATTTCATACCTATCTTGAAATCCTGGGAAGAAAGCTGTAAACGATCACCGTATTTTAGCAGTGCCAAACTGCTAAATCTAAAAGTAATAATCATCCAAAATGATCAAGCTATATCCCATAACTCAGCTTTGCAAAGTTTTCTGTTACTTGACAATAAATCAGTGTATTCTGAATCAAGAGTTATTTATTTATACATTTAGCGGACTGATCTTTCAAGAAGAAATTGGGCAAAATGCCTTCCTTCTCTGTTTTCAGGCTTCAGAGAACATTGTAATTTTAAATCTACTTAACATATAAAAAAAGGGCTAAATATTTTTGATGCCAAATAATTACTGGTTTTTATACATTTGTATGAGAAATTGACAGAGACTAAAGGTAATGAGAATAGCAAAATCCAGAATGTATGAAGTAGAAGAAATAAAAGAGAAAAATGATACCCTAGTAAATCAACCCACAGTTACTTAGTACGGGTGGTTCTGTAGTTTCTATACACTTGGGGAAACCCATTGTCTTCCTTAATTTTGCGCTGGGAGGTCAATTAAACCAAACATACAAAGGAATCAAAATATTTATACCTCAGAATACAAACGTTGTGGCAATTTCTGTGTAAATAAACAAAAATTCCTCGTCAGCCATCACAAACAGCAATGGTACATATGTGTACGTATTGACTGCATTTCTATTTGGGTGATGTTATAAAGAAAGCATCCACCTTTCTAAATATTGATATTATTATCTTATAATCAAAATATTACGCCATATCAAAGAGATTTAACAAACACACTCTGAACCAACCACATTTAATGTTAAAAAAACAATGTTCCATTCCTCCACTTGGCAGCTGAAGAATTTGTTTCTAATATCACAGAAGCTTTGTATGCAGCTTTTTGTCATCCTTGTAAGAGTAGTTATTCATAAATTGATGTAGAAACAGGTATTTGTTTTTCACAGCACCATCTGGTTTGGGTCTGATTATTTTAGCTGATCTGTTGAAGTGTTTTCAGATTGGTCATTGTTTTGGTTAGCACTGCCGGATGCCATCTAAAGGTCCAGTGTGGGCAGATGGGGCTGTAATATAAAACGGAGCTGCTGCAATAAAACACATTAATTTCCCCCACCCTTATATTAGTGATGCATTACTGGGCCTGCTGGTTTTGATTTCATTGTTTACAAACAGTACAAACATTACAAGAGAACCTCAAAAGACATTAGCAATGTAATCCATACAGGAGAATCATATGACATTCATTAATTAACAACATCTATGGGACAGGAGAAAGAACCGTGATTTTTTTCTCCTGTGCTGTACAGTTCAGGGGGAGTTCATACATCACATTTACAAGTATTTAAGGAAGATATGCTCTCTGTCTACTGAAATGGTGCGAAAAGGAGGTAAAAACATAACCTGACAGTGGACAAACCAGAGAAGATTAATATTGGGAGGAGAAAGTATTAACTGGCTGCTAGAATCCTTAGGCGCAAAGAAAGGAGGAACATCACTGTGTAGAGTACTTTATAATCTGCACTTATAGTTAGAAATTAAACTGCTATCTCAAATATTGGAAACACTTGTATTTTGGTAACTTCTATTCTGAGCACATGATTTCAACAACATAGGAGTCAAATAGATGCTCAACAGCAGTAGAAAACACATAATTAAATAGATAAATATCAACAAATATAAGACATGAATGTGGAAGCACACAAGCAGGGATTCATCTCACCTACATTCAGGATTCAGCTTAGCTGAAATGGCAAAGATAGGAACTTAGGCTGAGTTAAGAAACAAATAACCAAGATGGAAGACGTTTGTGTCAGGTAACTTTGACTTTTACACCTGAGGTAGATGCCTACCATCTCTCTTACTAGTCAAGTGAGAGAAAAAGGCATTTTTGACACCAAGTTCATCTGCACCATTAGGATAAATGGAAGTACCTACTTTTTTCCACAGATAACGCAGAGAACTTAGACAACTAAGAACTTAGACAACTGCATCATCTTGGAAAGGTCATGGAGATCAGGACAGGTGCCCGAGGGCTGGAAGAAAGCCAGTGTCACCCCAGTCTTCCAAAAGGGCAAGAAGGAGGAGCCAGGGAACTACAGGCCTGTCAGCCTCACCTCCATCCCTGGAGAGCTGATGGAACAGCTCCTCCTGGAGGTCATCACTTACCATGTGGAGGACAAGAAGGTGATCAGGAGTAGTCAGCATGGATTCACCAAAGGGAAATCATGCTTGACCAATCTGATAGCCTTCTATGATGAAATGACTGGCTGGGTAGATGAGGGCAGAGCAGTGGATGGTGTCTCCCTGGGCTTCAGCAAGGCTTTTGACACTGTCTCCCATCACATCCTCCTAGGGAAACTCAGGAAGTGTGGGTTGGATGAGTGGACAGAGTGAGGTGGCTTGAGAACTGGCTGGATGGCCGAGCTCAGAGGGTTGTGGTGAATGGCGCAGAGTCTAGCTGGAGGCTAGCTAGTGGTGTCCCCCAGGGGTCAGTCCTGGGTCCAGTCTTGTTCAATGTATTCATCCATGACCTGGAGGAAGGCACAGAGTGCACCCTCAGCAAGTTTGCTGATGAGACTAAACTGTGGGGAGAGGCTAACACACCAGAAGACTGTGCTGCCCTTCAGAGGGACCTGGAGAGGCTGGAGAGGTGGGCGGAGAGGAACCTCATGAAGTTCAACACAGGCAAGTGCAGGGTCCTGCACCTGGGGAGAAATAATCCCATGCACCAGTACAGGCTGGGGGTTGACCTGCTGGAAAGCAACTCTGCAGAGAAGGCCCTGGGAGTGCTGGTGGACAACAAGTTAAACATGAGGCAGCAGTGTGCCCTTGTGGCCAAGAAGGCCAAGGGTATCCTGGGTTACACAAGGAACAGTGTTGCCAGCAGGTGGAGGGAGGTGATCCTGCCCCTCTACTCAGCCCTGGGGAGGCCTCACCTGGAGTACTGTGTCCAGTTCTGGGCTCCCCAGTCCCAAGAGAGACATGGCACTCCTGGAGAGAGTCCAGCGGAGGGCTACCAAGATGATCAGAGGGCTGGAGCATCTCTCCTAGGAAGAAAGACTGCAAGAGCTGGGCCTGTTCAGCCTGGAGAAGAGAAGATTGAGAGGGGATCTCATCAACGTGTACAAGTATCTGAAGGGGGAGTGTCAAGAGGATGAGGCCAGCCTCTTCTCCGTGGTGCCCAGCAACAGGACAAGAGGCAACGGGCACAAACTGAACCACAGGAAGTTGCATCTGAACCTGAGGAAAAACTTCTTTGCCGTGGGGGTGACAGAGCATTGGCACAGGTTGCCCAGAGAGGTAGTGGAGTCTCCTTCGCTGGAGATATTCAAAACCCGTCTGGATGTGATCCTGGGCAATATGCTCTAGAGGACCCTGCTTGAGCAGGGAGGATGGACTAGATGATCTCCAGAGGTCCCTTCCAACCTCAACCATTCTGTGATTCTGTGTGATTCTGCGAACTAGATCAGATGTGAGTTTGTACAATGTAGATGCCTAGCCCTGATCAAAAGAACTCCATCCTGTGTGTCTCAATTGCAGAGTGGGATTCTGATTTTAGGAATGGGATGAAATGCCCTTCTAAAGTTCTCCACTGGCTGCAAAGGGAACCTAGATTACACTCCTACCTCAGTACATAGAAATAACTAGAGAGGAGGATGGGTGGATGAATCAAGGACACAGCATATAAGAAGAGTTTATTATTTGGAAACTTTTGCAAAATGGGTTTTTAAAGGAAAAAAAAATTGATTCAATGATTTGAAGAGAGAAGGCATCTACTCCAAAAACAGTGACTTTACAGTCAGTGGTGAATGGCACTTGAGAGCCCTCTTCCAGTCTTCCTACAAGTACATCTTTAAAGTAGAAAGATTTCCCTCATATCAGAGCAAAGATTTTCAATTTCAGACATTTTTAGATATACTTCACAGACTATATTTTCCCCAAACGAACGCTTGGATTTGGACTTTGTAGTAGAATCCACTCTTGGAGTGGTGTCAAGCTACTAAATGCAATAACAAAAAAGGCAACATAGTGCTTACTTATGTAAAAGAATTCTGCTAGACAAAGAGTACACAAACAGTGATAGTCTAAACATACATCAGACATCTGTATTGCAATGGAATGCCAAGATCCCAGTGCTACACACATGATGGTGCCATGCATGCAGCCTAACTTGCCTCTGGATTTGATGTAACTATTTGATGAGTTAATAAGCCATGGGCTTCTCAGTGAGGCTTACTCCTTCAGGGTCATCCTTGTGCTGGTGTGCCTGTACTATATCCAGGCTCAGCTGGCATTAGCCTGGTGGTGTCTGCATATTGTAGGTAAACCCATATCTTTACCACTTTTCACTGCTACATTAAATATATACTGCCCTCTGACCATTGTCATTCCTCCATCCGGCATGCATCTTCAAGATTGCTGACTAGTTTTTATCCAATTTCAGGACACATTTTCTCATCTGAGACCCTGAACATATTCCAAATGCACTCAGGCATTGCTCCAAAGAAGAATGGAGATAATCTTCATCTAAGAGAATGAAGGGTCCCAGGTAGATGAATCCTGTTCACAACTTAGAGCTGCAAGTCGCATACCCACAGAATTTAATTTTTTAGTTACCATTTGTTCAGGAAGACAATAAAACAATGAACAACACTTGCAAATTAATGCAAACAATTCCAACAGCCTCACAAAATCGTACCAAAAGGGAAAAAGCCCTAAACTAAGAGTAGCAAAGAGGTAAAGAAAAACAAAGACTAGACTGTAGCATGGAAGACTAATAAGGAGGGAACACGGAAGCAGTTGTTGGATGGCAGGGATAGTTAACACGAAAGCAGATGCTGAAATTGATTTCAGGATTGCAGTCCAGGACTTTCCCATTATTTCTAATGGTTATATCACGCAGATTGACAAGAAGCTGAAAATGAAGCATATTCCTTAGAAGAAATATATTGCTTTGCTAATTAGAAAATAAGTTGCAGCCATCTTACTACTACACAGCTTGCACAATGCCCGTTCTTAGCTCAGATACACATCTCTGGAATAGGTTAAGCCATAGAGGGCAAGGACTTGTCCAAAGGTAGTTTTTCCCCGTCTCCATGAGGGAAATCCTGCAGAAGGATTTTTATATCTATAACTCAAAAGAAAACATGAGGACCTTTGGTTCTGTTGTATCCCAGGTTTGAAAAAGAAATGTGAGGAGAAAAAGGGACAGTAAGTCTCTACAATCAGCAAAAGTTAAAAGAACACAATTTTAAATGTGTATATTAATGTATTTATATAGGTTAAGAAGTCTCTCTTACTTTAACTGAAATCAACCTCTAAAGAGCAGCTGAAAGTATAAGCCATTTTAATAGAGAAATTCTATTTCTAAGTTTTATATCATATTATTATCCAAATAGAATGGATTTTTTATATGTACTTATATGCTCTGTCTTGAATTTGATTTCTAAGAGAGTCTGTTACTGCAGCTTATATTTTATATAGTTATATAATACATTGCAGTCTGTGAGAAGTGGTGAGCACACTTCAGCTGAAGGACATGTTGATGATTTATGGAGCTGAAAGTCCATACACTCTAAATTAGGTTTTGGAACTGCAGTGTAATTTTTATCATGTAACAAGGAAATTCACTTACAAAGGCTACCCCACAGCTTTGAAAGTCACTGTAAAGATTAAGCTCTGTTTGACATAAGGTGGGAGACTTAATTTTGAATTTTTTGGGGAAAAAAACAGATTACCAACCACCTCAAGAAATATCGAACACATTACTATAAATGCTGCCTTTGTATTCCGTGGGTTACATGAAGTATTACACAGAGATCCATGTATATATCAAGGTTTCTTGCGTCATACTAATTATCCCAATTATCCCCAAAATGCAACAACTCTCTTTTAGATGTTCTGTTTTATATCAGTGAAATACAAACAGGATAAAAGCAAGCAAGAAAAACCTGCCATAATCAAGCGTGCTGGAGGGGACAGATTATAGAAAGAAGAGCCAGGACAATGTTTGCAGGCCCAGCAAAAGGAACACAAGGAAGGCAAAGGGGCACCTCTCCGTGTTGCCTCAGGGCTTTTGAACTGCGCTCGCTAAGGGTATGGGGAAGGAGTCCTGAGGAGAGGTGGGAAAGGGTGGCTGCAGATATAGGAAGAGAGCAAAGAAAATGTTAAAGGTTTATTTTCGCTAGAATTCAAAACAACTTCTGCCTCACCTCCATCCCTGGAAAGGGGATGGAACAGCTCCTCCTGGAGGTCATCACTAACCATGTGGAGGACAAGAAGGTGATCAGGAGTAGTCAGCATGGATTCACCAAAGGGAAATCATGCTTGACCAATCTGATAGCCTTCTATGACGAAATGACTGGCTGGGTAGATGAGGGCAGAGCAGTGGATGGTGTCTCCCTGGGCTTCAGCAAGGCTTTTGACACTGTCTCCCATCACATCCTCCTAGGGAAACTCAGGAAGTGTGGGTTGGATGAGTGGACAGAGTGAGGTGGCTTGAGAACTGGCTGGATGGCCGAGCTCAGAGGGTTGTGGTGAATGGCGCAGAGTCTAGCTGGAGGCTAGCTAGTGGTGTCCCCCAGGGGTCAGTCCTGGGTCCAGTCTTGTTCAATGTATTCATCCATGACCTGGAGGAAGGCACAGAGTGCACCCTCAGCAAGTTTGCTGATGAGACTAAACTGTGGGGAGAGGCTAACACACCAGAAGACTGTGCTGCCCTTCAGAGGGACCTGGAGAGGCTGGAGAGGTGGGCGGAGAGGAACCTCATGAAGTTCAACACAGGCAAGTGCAGGGTCCTGCACCTGGGGAGAAATAATCCCATGCACCAGTACAGGCTGGGGGTTGACCTGCTGGAAAGCAACTCTGCAGAGAAGGCCCTGGGAGTGCTGGTGGACAACAAGTTAAACATGAGGCAGCAGTGTGCCCTTGTGGCCAAGAAGGCCAAGGGTATCCTGGGTTACACAAGGAACAGTGTTGCCAGCAGGTGGAGGGAGGTGATCCTGCCCCTCTCCTCAGCCCTGGGGAGGCCTCACCTGGAGTACTGTGTCCAGTTCTGGGCTCCCCAGTCCCAAGAGAGACATGGCACTCCTGGAGAGAGTCCAGCGGAGGGCTACCAAGATGATCAGAGGGCTGGAGCACCTCTCCTAGGAAGAAAGACTGCAAGAGCTGGGCCTGTTCAGCCTGGAGAAGAGAAGATTGAGAGGGGATCTCATCAACGTGTACAAGTATCTGAAGGGGGAGTGTCAAGAGGATGAGGCCAGCCTCTTCTCCGTGGTGCCCAGCAACAGGACAAGAGGCAACGGGCACAAACTGAACCACAGGAAGTTGCATCTGAACCTGAGGAAAAACTTCTTTGCCGTGGGGGTGACAGAGCATTGGCACAGGTTGCCCAGAGAGGTAGTGGAGTCTCCTTCGCTGGAGATATTCAAAACCCGTCTGGATGTGATCCTGGGCAATATGCTCTAGAGGACCCTGCTTGAGCAGGGAGGATGGACTAGATGATCTCCAGAGGTCCCTTCCAACCTCAACCATTCTGTGATTCTGTGATTGTGAGGCAGGATGCATTTTAAGGTTGAGAAACCTGTCTACTGAAGATAACATCTAAGCTCCCATTATAACCTGTAGAAAGCTGGTCAACACAGTAAATGGACAGAAAATGCAGCTGATAAATGAATAGGTATCCATCATAGGATAACCTCTGCTCTTCTTTGCCTGTATTGAAGGGACTTAATTCAGTTGACTGTACACTATTTGAGATGTGCTAGGATATCCAGTCTTTTACATTTAACACTAGGCCTTGCTATACAACTGCCTGTTTCTACAGCTGTTTTGCGGTAGGAAAAGTCCAAAAATATCTTTGCCTCATGTCAAAACTTAGATGTGAATAAGGACAGAAAGAAAATTGAATCTCTTTTGTGATCTGGGCTTCACTGGAGAAGATGTCAAAAGCAGAGAGAACGTTTACTTTGGAACACCCTAGAAGGAATAGATTGCATGGAATAGATACTTAAGACTGCCAAAAGAAGGTGGCAAAATATTGGTTGATCCAGAGCCTTCTATTCTTTCTTCCACTTTAGCAAGAAACAGATTTGCAGAACCAGGAAATAACTATAAAATTACAGGCGATTCAAACACACACTCAAAGCACAGGATCGCAAGGAAGGCCTGAAAGAGTAATATAACAAATTTCTATGCAATACATGCTTTTCAATAAATGTGTTTTGGCCATGTTTGTAGTGCTTGTTTGTTTGTACCCTGTAAACATTTGGGAAATGGAATTGCATTAGCTCGGTTGTTTGTAGAAAGCAAACTTAAAAGTTCCATTAGTATTCAGAAGAAACAAATAATACTTTCAAACTTGTAATTATAAACTATTGGTCTCCTCTCCTGGAGCCCTTAATTATAAGCCCATGATATATCCCTTATTTTATTTGCCACTGAGTCATCAAATTGACTGTGCCAGGAAATACCAGCCTGCATCACCCATCAAGCCAATTTTCCTTCAAATATCTGTGTGCTTTCTTCCATGATACAGTTGATATGTTGGAGCAACTCCTTCTAAGACTCTGCTGTGCCACTGCATTAATCACTTTCAAATATCTAGCAAAAAATTCTCTCTTGTAAGGTCTATAAACTGGGTAAATAGCTGGTATGCTGTGACTATACCTGTGTGAATCAAATACATTTCTCATGGTTACCTCATACTTCCCTATTTCCTCTACTCTTAGGCTCACACTGTAAACTCTTGATGGACAGGAACCTTTTGAATTAATTTGAAGCTAATTAATATTTATAAAGAATCAAAGATGTCACAGGATGGCATCACTGTCCAAAAACAGAAAGTTAATTTAATTCTGAGGTCTTGAATAGGGAAACTGTCACCTGTTTAGCTCCATGGCAAGTAAATGCTATTACATTTTGTAAACATTTATTAAAGGAACAGAAATACAGAGGGAACAGTTAGAACATTACTGAAATTATTAAATAAGATTCTCAAGATGCCCCCTCTTTCTTTAGCTATAGGATTTGTAAAGGAAAGCTCACCCAACTCTTATGGTGGGTTAAAATGATAATAGCTGTGTTTTTGGGCAAAAAATAATAAGTTTTTTGTTGAGCAGGAGATGCTGTCTTTCAACTTGCAGATTTTATTCGAGACAAAACAGGGTAAAATTCATAGCAAAAGGAAACTGAGAAATATATTGGATCATAATCTGAGCACAGGTCAGTAAAGAAATTCTGTTTTCAAGAACAGATAGATATATAAATACAAATATAGTCTCCTAAATACATGATATAAACCTTAGCACTCCAGTCGGTAATGGAAAAACACTCATTGCTGTGGTCCAATCTGCTCACCAAACTGTGAGAAATCTGAGAAACAGGGCAGACAGTATGGAACCAAAGGACAGCAACAAGAAATGTCATCAGTCTTACAAGAAATGTCAGCAGTCTTAGAAAAAAATGTCGAAAGGCTGAAAGAAATGAATTAGTTAAGCTAAAGGAAAAGTTCTTCCTGTAAAGGGGAGCGTATAATCCGTATTTCCCTCTGTAGCGTGGATAAGACTTAAAGTGAAGCGAAGAAGATTCAGGTAAGACCACAAATGGAAGTTCCTAGTACAGCAAAGGAGTGGATTGCCTAGAAGTTAGTGAGGTCTCTGTTAGTGAAGTCTCTTATTCTCAAGGGAGGAAACTGATGAATAAATGACTTTGGAGGAAGCTAGGCAAATGCATTTTCTGTAGTGTTCCACACTTTTAGGTATATCATTGATTTCAGGCAGTCTTTAAAACCTCTCAGAAACTGCTGTCATGCTCCCTGGAGATCTGGAAAGTGCAATCAGTCAAAGAGTTGAATTAGTGTCTGTCTGTCTTGCATAACAACCTTTGTATTTTATACAATTATTTACTTAACGTAGTATAGCCAGTGAGAATTGGAAGCACAGTTCAGATCATGGAAGGCCAGGCTGTTGATTTATGGAGTGGAAAGGATGTAAAACTAAGTCAGGGTTCAAAGCACAGTAGAATATTTTTTTCTTGCTTTATAACAGCAGAACCAAAATTTCAATTACTTTAGGATTGTCCTGTGGCTTTGAAAATCACTACAAAGAAAAAGTCCTCTTCAACAGAAGGTTGGCAGAGGATTTAATTAGAATTAAGGAGAAAAATCAGATTACTAAACATCTTGAAAAAAGTAGACAGTTGAACATATGGGGACAAAACATATGAGACTCTGCAGTAATTTTAGGTTTTTCATGTGCCTGCTGACACGACATCAAGATAATCTCAGTACTCTTTTAAGAATTTTTGCTTGTCACTTTCAATTTCTTCTTTATTTGGGGTGTGCTACGGCACCATTTTCAGAAGGTCACTTATCAAATGTCCACTAAATCCTGTTAATAATATGTCTAGAGTATAACTATTGCCACTTTTGATGCAAACATTTTGAATGTTCACCACACAATTGCATGTTATGGGAGGTGATGAGAATCTGCTGGCCAGCAAAACTATATAACTCATTTATATGGCTGAGTTATTTATTGCAAACCAAATTTTTGTGTAGAAGTATGAGCAAATCCTGGCAAGACATAAAGATAATGATACACTTCTGCATTAGCTATTTCTATGTTCAGTATAAGGAAAGTAATGGAATAGTGAGAGAGTACTGCTAAGCATAAATTGACCAAATCTCTAACTTACTAGTGAAGTCCATGGGTGATACTATATCGCTGTTCTGAGTTAAAAGTAATCCTTAACTACACCTACTTCTGCTGGAGATACCTGTTGTACGGTTGGCCTAGTTTGTTAAGACAGCATGATTTCTGTAATTACTCTGTATGCGTATTTATGAACATCTGTCTGTCTGGTATCCTTATGATACCAAAAATCTCCATATGATTTTTGCATTCATTAGCTAATTTCATGAACATTTAAAAGAGAGTCCACATTTCAAAGACACTTTGGTCTTATAAATAGCCATCTGTGTACAGGAGAGAGACACCAGTTGTGTGCCTACTGAGGGAAAGGGTGTAGCAAGAGCTACATTCATTTGGCAGACAACACACAATCCATACCAGAGCAAGATATCATAAACATCCTCGCTAAAGGACAGCCTTCAGTTGCAACTTACCCTTTATTAGACACCAGAGAATTCAAATTCAGGTACATCTTTGTAGGTGTCAAGGCTTTGGTGATTCCACAACCCACAAATATCACAGATGTTTGGAGGAGCTCTTTTGCTCCTTTCTTTTCATCTTATGATTCATAACCCTTTTTCTATTCTTAAGACATCCCTTAACATGTCTGTTTATGATGTACTGGTTAGGTCTAAAAGCAGCCCAGAACTTTTTCTTGTGAAGGGATCATAGTATTCATGATGCAGATTGTCACATTGCCCTTCTGCTTCCAAATCTATCCTTGCTGGATGAAAGATTAGAGAATCCTTAAAGGACAGGTAATTCATACTAAGCATCTGGAATATCTCCACTGTTAAGGTATGAGATATTCTTTAAGTTTGTTTGCACTCAAACAGAGAGTGAATGATATCTTGAATAGAGGAAAAAGCATAGGTAGAAGAGGTATTGTATGTCTTACCATACTGCTAGGGAGATGTCATTATGGACCAGGGACACACCAGACTGAACTACCTTCAGAAAAAGGACAGCTTCTGACCTGAAAGGCTTGCCTTACAATCAGGCAATAGTAACCAAGTAGATGTCAAACATCAGAATAGATAAATGTGTGTGTCAATTCATATTATAATCAAGTTTAAAAAACCTAGAGAAATCTAAAATCGATTGGAAAGGATGTTTGAGTTATCTGGTTCTTAAATGTCACTAATGCCATAATACTGTTCGAATTAAATTAATACATTAAAAATTAGACTAATTTGTAATGTAACGTATAACATAAGCTATTCTCTTTTCTTCTGAAATATAGGCTTAAACATTTCTGTTTTGACTAGATAATGCTCACTTGCCATGCTTACAAAGAATGATGAAAAATAAAAGCAAACGCTAACCAGGTCAGAACTTTCCATGTTTATGTTTAAACAGAGTTCTTCACAAAAGCAACTTATACTCAAGCACAGTGTTATCATCATTGAAAATGCTGTTTTTCATCTAAGTGATCAAGAAAGACTTTTGAAATAACTGTATAATCTTTGGTAAATCATTTAATACACTTAATAAGTGTGTTCTTCATTCACAAGATACTATTTATCTGCTCAAAAATCTTGACCAATTATCCTCCGTATCCTTTGGTAAAAGGGTCAAGTTTGGCACTATACTGCTACAGTTCTTTCTGCAGTGGAGATGTTGGATGAAGTCCATAGGAGCTGTTTTAATATCCGTACTAATAATGATTGTAACTAGTCCTTAGCTGTCAGCACTGGTTAAAGGGACTGCTAAATACATCAAGCTGTCAGTTGAAATCTCTGTTTTGGCTACTTACTTGGAAAGTGTATAAAACAGTCAGTTTAGTGATTGAGTTCAAATGGCAAAGATCACAAGGTTAAATAAAACTGAAGACCTGAGCTGCATGTCATAATTCTAATTTAAAAAAGGCAAGCTCTTAATTTTCTCTCCTGTGGTTTTTCTTTGAATATTTCCAATTTATAAAGATTGGTGTGTTTCTATTCTGTGGAAAGTTAACCTTTCTCATGCTTTCTCTGATTTTTATTTAGCATGTCATACCATGCTGCAGGGTGTCTGACACTTCTTCTTATATGCATATATGAACTGTAGGCAGCAAAACATCAGCTTCAGGTAATTGAAATAAGAAGACCTTACATCTTCATTTTTTGGTTCGAATTAGTCAATGAAGTGTGCAATGTGCAGGGTGTAAATAATGGCAGACCTAGGAGCCCTTAATCTCTAATTACACTATGTGAAGTTGTATATGAATAAAACATAACAGAATGTTGGCATAATTTGTTGCAGACATTAATTGCTTTCTCAACTGGATGTTCAATGTTGCAATTTTTGAGGGGTTAATTAATTAAAATAAGCTAGATCACCTTGCTCAGCCTCTACTGAATTTAGACTCCTGAATGTTTGATTTGATCTTATCCAGCATCCAGCAGTGTTACTGCAAGTCCTGTGCTTGAACTGAGAAATACTCCCCAGTCAAAATAATTAATTTCTCACAACCTGCAAGGTATAAAGCATTTACAAACTGGGTGTAATAGTCAAGGTTGGATGCAAACCTTTGCAAGGCAATCCAGGAATAGCAGCAATAAGAACTGTAAGGCTGAAAAATGTTTGTTATTTTTGGCATGTATTTACTTCCATATTTCAAGATCTTCTATCATTTCAAAATACAAGAGTGTCTCGCAAGGGCTCAGAACGGTTCTATTTTAACCCAGTTTTAAATGACAGCAAATTCCTAATCCTACTGTTGAATTTCACTTCAGTGTATCCCCCTTTTCTACAGCCATGGTAATGTCCAGCAGGGAACTCATATATTGCATTTTGCAGAGGGTCCCTATCTTTCCTTTCACTATCCTGCTTTTCATTTTCCATTACTGAGACCAACTCCCCATATAGAATACCTCACCATGATTTGCTGACGTTATGTAGCACTTTTTACTCATAAAGAGCTGGAATTGCAGACTGGAAAAAGAAATATTAATAAAAAATCTTAGCTTTACTTGATATTTTCAAAATCTGAGTTATTAAATTATTAAACCCATATTTAAACATAAATACTCCATGTTTTTCAGAAATGCGAGCAGCTATAAATCTTTTCAAAAGTTAAGCTAAATAATTTTAATTTAGACACCTAAATACATATTTAGAGGCCGTATAGTCTTAAATGTAAAGACAATTCTTTCCTTTTGATTAGCATTTCTTTCTATCAGTTCTCTTTCATATTGTCAATCTGTAAAATAGTGATCATTCAAGTGGAGGTGTTAGTTTCGGCTTTATAAAAATATTTAAATAAATACAAATGTGGCCACTTTTCATGTATTTGTTAAGTCTGTGCATTCATAAATGAAATGAATATTAATCTAAATCAGGACTTTCAGACAGTTTGTTAATTCAACCAAAATACACTCAGAGTTTATTAATTTTTCAGTAAACTCAGTGCTGCTTTAAGTCTTTGAAGATAAATTGTCATAATCTACTCATAATTAACACTTTTCAGGCATTGTCAAGGATGGGATAAAGTATCACCTTTAAGAACTAAAGCTTCAGGAGAAAATAGACATACACGGTTTATCTGGAACTTTATGACTCAACCCTAGAAACATCACCGTGACTTAAGATATCTCCTGACTGTAATCAAGATGTCAGAATCTCTCTCATGTTATGTGTAAATCTTTCAGGCATGTGTTCTGAGGTAAATTATGTTGAGTAAACACAGGATAGCAGGTTAGTGGTGGTAAAAATGTGTTATTTGCCCTGAACTGTTTCATCTGGTTAAATGATTTTTGTTGTTAAAGTGGTATAACATTCAGAAAAAATTACCTGAGAAATAGGGTATTCCAAGGGGAGGAGGTCCTATCTTTTCCTACCTAAAAAGAGAGTTTAAGTGAACAATCAGATTTTACCAGTTGTCTGCAGTGATAACTGGACTAGTGTTCAAAAGTATGTGATTTTCATGACCACCCTAAGCAGCTTTATATAGGCATGATATGTGGATATTATAGGATTTTTTTTCTCCAATACCACGAGTTGGTTCAAGCAGGAGAGAATTGTGTACCTTGTACGCCTGCAGTCTCACAAATATGTGGTTGTGTGTCACCAGTGAGAATCACTGAAATGTAGAATTTCATGGATCTGATTTTATCTGAAGATACTTTAACAATTAATTATTTCCGATTTTGGAGAGTCAAGTCATCTTTCCAGAGAACATCACTGTGAACTAAGAGAACTCTTGGTTCAGATTCACAAAAATAAAAAACTTTTAAAATATTTGTGTCTGTCTAGAATACAAGATATTTTCCCCCCTTAAAAGACATTCCATTTAAGAAATGTTAACCTTTAAGAGGGTGAAAATAATCCTTTATCTGCTTTTAAAATCTTGAAATAATATTTCTAAGCTCCTGAGTATTATTGTTTTCATAATCAGGTAAACAGAATGGTTTGGGAAGACATCTGTCTTTCATAGCCAGCAAAGCAACTGAAAATTATTTAATTCTATTTGGGAGTCTGAAAGTCAGATGCATGTTCAATATCCTCGAAGTGACATTGATGAGCTTAGAACATTGAAGCCGAATAAAACCCTTTGAAGTTAAACTTTTCCATAAAATGAAAAAATTCATTCTGCAGCACATGTCCTTTACTTTACCTAGTTGAATAGCACTGAATCAAAATTAATTGTCTTTGAAATGGATATGCTTTACATCTTGAAGGCTAATCATTACCAATGAAGAAAAGTTTGCTATATAATGAATAAATTCAAGACAGAATGAAAGAGTCTTTCTTTTTCATATTCTCTGATTGCATTTTGGTAGTCTAATATTAATTTACAAAAAGACAGACCTGTTAGCCAAAAAAAGCCTCGAGAGTTAGCTCTGACTCATTTGCCAACTTACTATGTCACCTTGATGAAGTTGGGGAAATATATCATGTTACCCATCTGTTGAAAAAACACAACATAAAAAGTTATTAGCCAGCTCAATGTTTTCTTTCTTTGTCTTCTTCTAAAATAAGAACAGTATTTTTATGGTAGAAGAAGGAGTTTGGACATTCTCAAGAGAAGTTTTGAAACTCTGTGAATAGCTGCACTCTAGACTCATGATCTAGTCTATGTTTGAGCTCTTCCGCAGTGGGGAAGTTGTTTGTGCTAGAGTTAGTTTTCTAACCACTCAGCTCCTATGCACAAGGTAGGCACCATCATCCACCTTCAGCAACATAAACTGGAACCTAAAATTGAGAATGACCTCTATTCTTGTTCCCACTGTTTAGTGGAAGAGTTCATCATCTAAATATAATAGAGAGGCTCTCCCTTTTGAGCCTATATTTCTTTTAAGAACGATGAGGGACTCCTATTATTGAATTTCAATCTGCAGGTCTTCAGACATTCCCTGACAGGGCATATTATTAATCTTCAACACCTTTTTACACACATTGATCTTGGTTATTGTCTATTTCCAGGATTTGTCTGGTTGCCACAGAGAGAGGCAGAAGCAGAGAACAGTTGCAAAGTCACAATCCAAAACCTCCCGGACCTGGCAGAAGCCTGAACAGCAGGTCAAAAGATTTGTATTGGAGGAGGAACAGTAGCTATGGAGCTCTGCTCTACTGCATCCTGGGAATGCCCTGACCTTGCTCCAGGAAAAGCCCTGCAACTAGATCAGCCTAAGGCATGTGACACCCAGCCGCCATGATGGTGGCAACACCCTGCTGCCAATTCTGAGGATGCCCTAACCAGTCAGGAAGCAAGTTTCTGAGAAAAAAAAAAACAAAAACAAGAAAAACATTATACATGTGCAGCATACCTGAAGTTTTGATGAACTCTGGTTTATAGCACTTTGCTCACAAACAGCAGATCTATCTGTTATGGAAACACTGCAGTGCTGTGCACATGGAGGGAGATTGCATTCCTCCCATGAACAGGAAACATGATTGCATTTTCATGTAAGGAGAGCAGGTGATTTACATGGTAGAGGAGAGGCCAAACAAAACTTTATATTGGCTTAACTTGATGGGGAAAAAAAAAAAAACTGGACCTGATTATACTAATTCTTGCTAATGGAGAGTTTCTTTGTGCAAGTCATGGAAGCAAGGCTATGCAACAAGCACAGTATGAACAACGGCATCTCTAATGCTTGGGGATTTGGGATAGGATGGGAACGCTGTGAGCTCATACACACACACTTGAACCCACCCCAGAAGAGCTCACTGACAATCTGCCCATCAAAGAGAGAAGATCTTGGACAGATCTGTGTGGTTATGGGTGATCTCAGCACATTGCTGGCGTGACAGCATAAAGAAAAAGGTTCAAGCTGACAGGTAGTTAGGAACCCAGATACTGCATTGTTATTTATAACAGAAGTATGATAGTATTCAAAAATAGTTATGCATCTTCAGCTTATGAAGTGCTATAGAAGAAGGCTATTGTAAATGCAGCAGAGAAATAAAGCACAACGTATACGGTAACTCAGGAGGAGACAGATTATCGAAAGATAATATTACGCAAGTAACTAATAGGTTTTCTACTATGATAATTTAGCAAATTCAGCACAAGAATAATTAGAGATAGACAAGCACAAGGAATCCTCTACAGCAAATAAACTGATATTTTAAACAAATATTTCATTACGTTTGTCAGATTTTCATTCAGAAGTCAATAGACAAAGAAATAAGCATTTTAGGGCTCAGTCAATATTCATCCTGCATACCAAAATCTGTAAATAAAGCTAGGCTTTATATAAATATGTAAACATATATAAACATATATATAAATATAGATATATAGACATATAGACATAGACATAGACATAGACATAGACATAGATACATAGATGAGAAATTTTCTCACTATGTTCTCCTAGTTTATTATTTCTTTTAGACAGATGCTTTTAGACAGATGCTTTTGTGAACATGCTTTCCTTTAAAAAAAAATTGATAACTGAAGTCTTAGCCCTTCATGTTCCGGCTTTACTGAGTTCTTGCTTTATTTTAATAATGTGCTTATTATTCCATATAGTGTATATACATTTATTTTCTTTAAATACTCAAAAATGCTTTATTTAGCTGTCATTTCTCTTTTTCTAAGGTTCAGACACTAAATGGAAAAACACTGAACAAAATTATATTCGTTTTATATGGCCAGTGTAGGTGGACTGCAGGCCAGCATGAACATGATGATATAATTCTCAAAGAGAATGCCACTATAACTTCTTTAAATAGAACACTTCTTTCCTAAAGAGTCTGATCCTAATTCATTACTTATATTGAATAGAACATTACTCAGTGAGTCATCCTAGTTAATCAATGGGATTATGCTCACAGAAAAGTATTAATCAGCGTGTCTGACTGGATCACAACGTGGCCCTAACATGGCAGTTTTTACAGTGAAATATAAGAATAGCTATTTAAATGGCTGTTCTTATAAATGCCACATTGTGCTGACCAGTCTCATGTCTCATGTGTAAGATAAAAGAGATTTTGGAGTATCTTATGATGACTTAGATTTTCCAATTGTTATTTTCTAAAATAATTGTTCAAAATAAAATTGCTAGGAATCAGAGCTTCCTTTTTTATTCCACAACACTTTTCAGCTTTCAGGGAATAAGATTAGTTGCTAGAAACAGTAGTAGATCCTTAAGAATCGTTCCTTCTTTTCTAATGCAGTTTCAATTAAAAGAGACATTCTCTATTTAAATGTCTCAATACTCTTATGAAAAGTAAAAAGCCACTTGAAAATATATTTGTGTAAAACAGTTGAACAATGCACCCAGTTAATCTATCAGTGTATTTAAATCACGGCCTTATGGATTGCTGCTTTCAAGGAGCTGAGGCTGTGGTCACATACCCTGCTCCATTGCAACTCAGCCAGTTTCGGAATCTAACGTTCCCTTTGCACCTACAAGTGCTTAACCCTGACTCCCTATCAGAGGCTACCTTCCCCTCAGATATTCTGGAATAACTGTCCATGTAATTATGCCATAAACACAGTCCCATCAAGATAATGCAGATTAGGAGCCCGATTATTAAAAGTGTAAGGTAACTGTGATTAGTCTGACAAAACTAGGTTAGTCACTGCACGTGCAGTTTTGTTGGCTGACCTGAGACCTCAGTAATGTGGGATAAGTATTAGGCAATCATTTACTCCAGCTCAAATATAACCAAAATAGAATTTCTGATCAAAGCTTGGCTTTTCATTTTGTTCTATAATTTTAAAAACTGGAGGCAAAATATTTGCTTTACAAGTCTGTGTAAGATTTAACCAGTGTCTAGAAAATGACTCGAGAATCTCTCAGGTGAAGTCATAAAAAGTGACAAGAAAAATATTAACGTCAAATAGCTATGGGTCAGATCAGCAAGAGTCTGGTCCTGTGGAAGCACAATATCCAGCCCTATGGCTTCATAAGAAATATTAAGGTGTGGTTTGAGAGAACAGTGTCAAAGGGTCAGGGCTTGCATGGTGCAGCTTTGCATGACAAGTCAGAAACTAAAAGCATTTAAGGCATCAAAACTGTCATCAAATGCAATAATAATTTATAAGCTCAGAAACTTTACTGCTGTGTGGCTTCCAAACCAGCTTCTAATGAAATATAGGCTTACACAATCATGGTTTTGATCAATATCTGTACTTATGTGGATCTCTTCTTCCTCCATTAACTTTGAAATCTGTTGACCATTATCAGACAGGAAGAGAGGTCTCCAAGATAATTAAGTTCCTACAAGTTTCATAAAAAGAGGTAGCCTGGTACAGAAGATAAACCGTATCACTAAACAGACTCTTCAGATCACCAAGCTTAAGGAATTATCACTGCCCTACCAAAGTCAGAGAGATAATCAAAGAAGCAGCAGCTTGCAATTACACCCCAAGGGTGGAATTCGAGGCATGATGAAAGCCACAGACGTACATACATTTTTTGGCACCAGACATTTCACACTGTAGCAATAACTTATAAATATTCCAACTGCAGAATAACATTCAACTGCGTTACAGGAAAGCATACCCAACTTCATCATTTCTCCTTTTCATTTTGATAGCAGCATTAAGGCATCGTGATGAGTGTGAGGTATCAGAGAGCTTACATAGTAATACCTAGTGATTAAGACTTTTTTTCCCAGATGATCCTTTTGGCAAAACAATTATTTTCTCTTATGAATTTCTTTGCTTCAAACCTTTTTTTTTTTTTTTTGATATTCTGAAATACTTGAGCTAAGGCGAGAGTATTTTTATGTTTCACACGTAGGCTGTTGTTTCACCTTTCCTTCCTTCATATGTTAGAATTCTGTCCATCCATGTTATGCTTCTGGTCTGCTTTACAGACAAACTCACTGAAATATTTGCTGAAGAACATCAATTACGGATAGTATTTTCTCTGTACCTCTGAAGAGAGCCACTGACAGATACATTAATGCGTCTGTAGCAGTCTTCTCATGCAGGCCTCTCCATTTCACTGCACTTGAGTGACTTCCACAGCCTAAAAGAGTAGCAGACTAATCAGAGAAGCAGCAACTTGTAGTTTATCTGTGAGAACTGAATCAGCCAGTGGCATTGCTGGAAGCAAAGCCAAGATGTGGTGAGGCCAGCTGGAGAGACAGAGATTTTCCCCCAGAAAATTGTCCTATATTTATTTTCTTTTCTACTTTGTTGTTGTTTTTTATTTAGGGATTTTTTTCTCATTTTATTGGTATTCTGTTGTGTAAATGAAATACGGAAAGGTGTGGGCAATAGAATAGATATTTTCAGGTGAGGTTACATCACTAAGGACTAATAGGAGACCGTGGAGGGGGAAATGAATATCCTTTCTTTAAAACCTTTTGTTTAATTTCACTACTTTGCAAAAAGTTTTCATGAAAATGATAATGGTATGTTGTGTTTGCTGCTTTGGAAGATCTACAACAAATCACAATTTCTCTTTCAGGAATTTAAAAACTAAATAATTGCAATGGTTTTCCAAACAATAGAGATGTATGCTATTAGGCCAATAGAGAAATTCATCTAGAAATCTGCTTACCTCTCTCCTCCTTACAAACATAATGCTGAATCATGTCTATATACCTTGACAGCACAAAGTATTAACACGTGCTATTTTTACTTAAAACTTGTGAAAAATTGTGTGAGATTTCATTGACAACATTGCTTAGTCCAAATGCAATTACCCTCATGGAAAGAGTGGTAACTCTGTGGAAAATTGCAGGAACACTGACAAATGAAACTTGTCACAATGCCCAGGAATTAACACTTGTTAACAGTGAAAGAACATGATGTCTATCACTGCGTTCAACAGCAAGGCTTACAAATGAATAGATTAATCATTGCTCTTTTTAAGGGATTATTAAGGGTTTAATGAAATTGTCGCATCAGTGGGATACCCAGCTTAGCAGAGCCAATGACATTTCACACTCTGTACTGAAAGAACTATTATAAATGGTATTTAAGAGATGATTTTGGCTATAGACAATTATTGGCACAGTTGTTCTGGCTTTTCTAATTGAAGAGCATATCACACAGCTTCTTGCTTTGGATGACTTTGTCTCAGGGCTATAAGCTAAGAAGCAGGATGCCTCATGCTTCAGCACTCTCACTTCTGAAAGCTAACTACATGAAATCCTTCTCAGGCAAAAACAAATGGAAAGATCACTGGCTCAGTGATCATGGGTGAAAGAAAGGCTCGCACATTTTTAAGCAGGATGCTTAAAAGCAGTGTTACCTGTATGTTACCTATAAGGGGAATGCAGCTACCCTTGCTCAGCACCTCCCCTCATTATGAACCCCCAGCGAGGGCCCAGCACCCGGATGCTCTATTAATGTGCAGGCCACTTTAGGCTGACAGTAGGTTGACACTAGGCTAAGTTCGCAACTTTAAAAGAAGGACCCAGCAGGAAAGACTATGGATGACGGGTTGTTTGAATTCCCATTCCCTTCTAGGATTTTGAGGTTTTAAGCAAAGCTATGAAAAGATATGTTATGCACTGGCATTTCGTGTGCAAAACCCACACCTAAAGAGAGATACAGTTTCTTTTACAAAAGAAACAGATCTGTATCTTGTTTTAAAATGCCATTGTAGGAGAAGTGATGTCCCCTTTTATATAGCAGACACTCAGCAGATGAAAGCGCCAAAAATGATTTGGTACACATCTCCCACCTCTTAAAAGCCAATTTTGGCTCTAATCTTTGTTGGATGAGGTGTTCTTCTCCCTTCCTATTGAATCTGGCAGTAAAATCTTACAAGCAAGAGAGTGGAAAAGAGAGACAAGTGAGCTTTCGATCACCATATTCAGTAACGTGTCTGGGAGCAACATAGGAAGGAAAAGATTCTTCTGTCACTACCTCCTGTGTTTTAAACAGTGGCTATCTAATATAAAGAGTAAGCCAGAGGCCAAGTGCCCCATCAGTCTGACCATTTGCCAAGACACAAGCCAAGGGTGAGCTTTCTGTGAGTCCGGCTGCAGCTTCCAGGGACGCAGCATGCGACCGGGCACCTCAGCTCTGCTGGAATCTCACCTTCAGCACCACAGCCCTTGGGCAGATTTGACCAGCAACAAGCGTTTTTTTCAATAGCATTTTAGTTTTCTGAACATGGATGAACTTCTCTATCTTTTCAACTGCTATCTTTTTTTCCCTGGAGGGCTTTTTTTGGCAGCCTCAGGAGGAGTTTCTAGAACATTCTCCGATACCTTCATCACTGCACAAACTAGTGCAATTCCTTCGTTTACTGAAGTGGACAGGTTGAGTCATCTGGAAAGCATCCATCTCTTTGTGCAAAACAACTTTCTTACTGGTTACACAGAATGTCTCCCTGTGTGCATGTGGTGGAGGGGCTTGAGGATCACTGTGGGAAGGACAAATAATTTTAAATCTGTAAAGCTACCTAAATTCAAGTCAGCTGTACCCTTGCCATTGTCCTAAAGGTAAATCTACTTTCTCCCATTAAGATTCTTGTTCTATTTGTTATGTATGCAATCCACTATCTATAAATACTAGCATGCTACAGTGATGAATAAAATTCCAGTTAAAGTATATACCAGAAGGAAACAAAGAAGAATTCAAATAAGATAAACCACATTTAGGACAGCAGCTGGCTATTTTTGATAACCTCGCACAAAATGACAAGTACTAACAATGGTTCTTGGAAAAGCTAGATAAATACATTCAGTTGTCTTAAATGTCATTTCTCCATGAACCTCTTGCTATGTCAGAAATGGAAGCAAGGATATGTGGATACATTTCCCTCTATACACACATTTCCACACACTCACACTGGACTCCTAAGGTGTTAGGTTACCTTAATGAAGTAATTTTTTAAAAGTAAGGTAAGGTGAAAGAAAAGGAAAACAAAAACAGTGTGATATTTCAATAGCTAAATGAGGACAATACAATTTGGGAGGTTAAGTCTGAGGAAGGTGGCTTTTAAATAACTAGTGTAGGAGACATTTAGGAACTAATGGTAGAGGAGTATGAAGAAACATTTCTCCATTTCTTTTCTTGGAATTCTTGTTGCATTCAGTTGATCCACTTGCTTGCAATTTTCCTTTACCCTCACAGGAATCAATCTCTGTATAGGGATGCTTATATCACATCAGCTGTGTGGAATTTATATTCGAAGATGAAAGTATGCAGCTATGTGAGTACTTGTGTACACACACAGAGGTGCAAATAGAGAACTAAAAGCAGTTATATTAATTGGGGATTCAAGAATGAACAAAATGGAGAATCTATATCTACGAAGCATGAAAATTAATGTTGTCATTAAAAATATCACAGACAATCTTATTTAGAATTTTTTTCGTCATCTTTGTTAAACTTTCAGAATGAATACCGTAAACCAGAAGAATGCCCTCATAAATGACATACAAATTACGGATGGGGGGGGGGACAGGAAAGGAATTGGACTGATTTTCTTGCTCAATAGATTCAATTTGCGGAGAGAATATTTGTATTTTGTACACCTACATAGTGTTCGGCCACAGGTATGTGTTGAGGAACTGTAATTGCAAAAGACAAGCAACTTTCATACCAGTTCATGTTTGTCAATATATACTTTTATCCAATCGAATGTATAAAATGTGTTACTTAGCATTCATATACAAATTACATTAATGCTTTCTCACATGGCTCATTACCGCTTAGAAGATGTTGCAGTTAGACATGACAACTATAGGGAGGAGAGTAAGTCACTGATAGGTGCATGAACAAAAATATTTTTGATAGACTTCATCTAATCTGTGTTGCAGCTTCACAGCAGCTGATGAAATCAGAATGTGCTAATGTCTGTAAGAACTGGTGATTTCTTCACTGTTTTCCCATCTCACTTCTCTCCTCCTAGCACCTGACCTACTTTACAGCACTTTTCCCTAATGGGCTGTATAAAGCACCTGAAATCCTTCAAACCGTGAAGATCTGGTAATGCTCCAGATACAAATCCTCACTTATTATCGTCCATCACTTATATGCTAGCTACATCCTAGTGGCTGTTCACAGACATAAATTACCATACAGTGTCATGCATCCGTTCTAGTCCCAGAAGCGCTCTCTGTTAAGAGAGTTCGTATGGTCCTGTCGTATTATTTGCAGATGATATTTTGAGGAAAGACTTTTAGAAGCTGTCTCCTCCTCTTTTAGTGAGCACTCTCTGGGCTACTACTGCTCTCTAATAGAAAATAAGAGATAATAGCACTGTACACAGCTAAGAAAATTCCTCATATAAACTATCAGTACAAAAGATTTTAAAAAGGGAAATACAGGAATAAACAGCATTGCTCTTAAAATAGCTCATTTCAAAATGTCAGAGAGTTAGTCTAGTTAAAAGAATATATGTACATAATATCTGCATCTTATTAGTGCAAAGTAAGTACCTGAAAATATAAAATGTAAAATGATAGCAAAAATAAAAAAAATAAAAAAAAAATAAAAAAGAGGAAATGTTTGGAAAATTAGTCTGAATTTTAGGTAACCTAGTGAAGAAGATGGTCTAAATTTGTTATTATAAATAAGTATCTTCACAAAAATGTTGTGAAATAATTAAAGTATTACATACATTACATATTAGAAAAAAACAAATTAAAAAACAAGGAAATGAATAGTTATTAGCTGCATTATGTTCACGCCACACTTTTACCCACAGGCATTGTAGCATCATTGCCGTTATTGTACACCACAAATTACAGACCAGCTCCAATATTTGCTATCATAGAATTACAGCCTAGGGGAGCGCCAAGTTTTCTGTCATCAGCATTCAGGACGCTACCTTTGCGTGGATAGAAAGAGAAGCCAAAGCAGGCAATCAACAAAAGAACAATGCAGAAAAAATACAGAGAATTATAGCAGTAAGTATGCTACTTTTAAGCTATTATAAAGTGCAAGCCTGTAGTTATATGGTTTCACGTTCCTAAGAGCACAGAGTATACAGCACTGAGAGATATGCTTAAGGGGATGTTTACTACCGCACACTGTAGGCATGTTTCAACTCACTTCGCACTCCCAAGCTGCATGAGCAAGTAAGCGTATCATCAGGTCGGAGCTAATAAACCCTGCTGAAAGTCTTCACTTCAGAGCCACACTAACTCAGTCATGTTCCTTTTTTCTCTTTTTTGATGCTGGGGGTGTTGGATGGCTTGGAACAAAGTGAGGGGCTACCAACAGCTCTTGAGATGTGAAGGACCCTCTGCCCCAAGGGCCAATGAGGAAGCATGGTAAGTTTTCAAGAGACTGAAATGAGACAGAGATTCAAAAGACTAGGACCCTTGGAAAGCCAGGGTAGTATCTGGCCCTCATTAAGGCTGGCTTTTCAGTGTTACTCTTAGGGACAAATACTTCTCACATCTCTTTGCATGTATTAAATATTGTGGAAGAGATGTAAGGCTGTCTAAAAATGTGCAGCTTGAGACCAACAGCTGTGCAGAAGATAAAGTCCACGTTCTATGACTCTCCAGAAACACATATGGGTGTGGGTTTTTGTTTTTTTTTTCCCTCCATGAGCTTAATAGGGAAACCAAAGGGGAAGGGGAAGGGGAAAGGGAAGGAGCAGGGCAGGGAAGGGAAGGGTAGAGAAGGGATGGGAAGGGAAGGGAAGGGATGGGAAGGGAAGAGAAAGGAAGGAAGGGGAAGGATCACTATATAAATCTGTATTTTATGACCTGTTCAGTCTATTCAAAATTGTTGAAAGAGAGAGAGAGAGTGGGGTTTTTGTCTTCCACAGAAATGATGAGGAGAACTGTTTCCTAATTTTTGCTGCCTCTGTCACAGGCTATGTTATCAAGAAGTAGATGTTCTGGAGAGTAGAATGAAAGCAAGAAATATTCCCTTTCTGAAGTAATAGTTGCTATTAAATCTAAATCCCCAGAGCAGTGTGAAAGTTTAGGAACCTTGCATTAACTCAGCCTCTCCAACTACTCTTTTAAAATACTCCATTTCAAATCAATAAAGTTTAAGTATTCTCATCAGCTTTGATCTTGTAATTGGTCACCGTATCTCTTCTAACAGTTACAAGTAGTTTTCACTTGTCCAAATAAGTTCTGATTTTTTTCTTTGTATCATCTGCTCCGTATATTATGTTTTGGAAAACTACATACCTTAATGAATAAGCCTCTGCATGCCATGTATGCTTCCTTATTATCTGTGAGTGGGATTAAATTGCCTCGAGTCAGGTACTCAAGTCAAATTCAAATGGCTAAGTATTACACAGGTTTATTTTGCCAATCCACTTGTCCCTCATTCCCACAACTCATTCAACGTTTAAATGCAGAAGCCAGCTAATTTGAGGGTCTTTGCTGTGTAAAATCCCACATCTCACAATATGCAGGACCTTTCTATTGCAACCATCAGCTTGTTGCTAGACACTTAAATCCATCAGAGTTTGGAAAATATCTGGCCCACTCCAGCAACATGGGACTGAGGTCCCCAAGCTAATAATAAGTCTGAGTCACAGGAATAAAAGTACTGATATAATTCATATTCAGCATTTTCCTGCTCAGAGGAGCTGCATAGGAATCTGGAAGGTGTCTGTGAGATTGCCACGTGTAAGAACCTTCTGTCCAGATTCTCATTTTCTCACCAGGAAGTATCATTTCATTTTGATAGAAATGCTATACAATAATGATGTGACTTAACATGGGGACAGATTTGCCTTAGACCAAGATCTAGGCCAGCCCTGCCATCATGGATTTGGAGAACTGTATAAGAAGAAAGAATAGGAACAATCTTACCTGTAACCTATGAGTTTTCCTGACAAAAAAAGTTTATCTATACCACCTCAGATTCTCTCTTAGGCTATTTGGGATGTTAGGATAGTTTTCTAGTTTGTCTATTGCTACATGAGCAATAGGCATAGCAACTCTTGATCGTCATCTAGGATAAGATATTGTTCTTTACCATACCTATACTTACTACTATCAAGACATTTGACATATATAGATGTATAAATCCAAGACTATTTGCTGATGCAGTCATGCACTTTGCTAAGCAAAATTTTCAATAGCATTTCCATGCCCATTGCTTTTTCCTAGGTTCTCTTTCAAGGGCTGGAAAGCTGTAGGAGCCAAGTGTGGTTCCTGTCTTGAGAATCCCAGAAGATGCTTCCTATGTCTCCTTCCATCTCTTCTTCCCCTACCATATCAGAAAATGAATCAGCCTTTCCTTTCTTGCATGTCGCTGATAGCATTAGAGTCAGGCTATATATAAATGCTGATGAATGCATCAGCATTTAAACTGATATAATTGGTGCTGATATTTTGTCCTTGCCTTTATGAGGTATCAGAGTTTTCTGCTCTGATGCTGGGTCTGGAAGGATCACAGGCATGGAGAAAGAGATGTTCTTCTGGCCTCTAGAAATGCTCTAGCAAGCATTTTGTGAGCCTCATGGTTCAGCATAGCCTGTTTAAAGCACTCAGCCATATTGCTGAATGCAGCTATCTATAGTTTCCTGTGTTATGTGATTTGTCCCTACAGGTTTTTTTTCAGATATGTATTATATGACATGCATCAGAAGCAGAAAGAATGCTTCTCCATCCAAGGTCATTTTGTAGCAGAGGGGTGTGAGATAACAAATGAGCAAGGCAAGAAAAGCAAGAAAAAAAGGAAAGGAGGAAAAAAATCTTTATTAACTTGGCCTTAAAGAACTGAAGCTGTCTATCTGTGGGGTTGGGAGGAAAAGTCTGATGTTTTGTTCACGGCGATGACTTAGCTTCTGAAGTGCAACATATTGGGTATACAGGAGTACTGGTCACCCAGCTATCCATGAAAACTCTTGAAAAGGAATTTTGTGATTTGACCTTCTGCCTCTAAATTTCAGACTCTGCAACGGCTGTTCAAACATGCACAGACAATTGCATCTTTTTGACATTGCTGCTGCCCAGCAGTAGTTCAGTTAATTACTCAGGCTCAGTAAAGGACGATTCTTTTACTGGAGTTTTTTTGTTCACTAAAATTTCACCAATAAGACCAAATCATGACTAAGTAAAATATAAATGTAAGTGAAAATCTAAAACAGTCATTTCACTCCTAAGATGTCTCCTTATTTGGAATCAGTAGGCTCAGCTCTCACATGACTGACAATTAACATTCATTAACATTCAGTAACAAAACATTGGAAATGTAGGGAATAGGAGGTCAGATTCTGAATCCAGTGACAATTTTGCTGTTAATTATTAAGAGGCCTGATTTTTAGAACTATTATGGTGAATGCAGAGTGTCCTCCTGAACACGATGACGCATGTCCACACCACGCTACAGTGTGGGATATAGGGCAGAGGCTCACAAGTAATGAACTTTGCATACAGGTCTGAATGAAATGACAGGAGTAAAGACTAAACTTTCTTGAATCTGCAGATCAGTTTGGTTACCTCAAGGATAATGGTGCCTTTGACTGAGAATATGTGGAATGCTGACTATCCCCACTAAGTTTCCCTGAGCTGACCTTTCCTTTAGATGTGAGCTTGTGATCATTATCTTGTGTGCTGTGTTTTAAGTTCTCCTTTCTTAGGGTAGTTTTGGTGATTATTTCTGTTATCTCTTTGTTGTACATCTGATTTGTGGAGTATTTGCTCATTGAGAACCAAAACGTGAGGATCTTGGTATTCCAAGATCATTTCACATCAGAGGTGTAGAGCACTCAAGCACAGTTATAACCAAGAGGGATACTCATTCTGAAGTAGAGGACCAGAAAGTTCTTTTATGAGTTTCTTGGCTCTGGTTCTGGCTTTCCTTTTTTACTTAAAGAAAAAAAAACATGTTCTACTTTTTTTTATTTATGTATTTCAGTTTGGCCTTTTTCTCAACGCATCTTTTACCATTTTGAAATCTGGCAGGTAGAAAAGCAGGGCTACTCTAACTGCCAAATTATTTTGTTATGTATGTCAAATATCAACAATTGTCGTGTTTGAAATGGGCTGGTGCAGCAAGGAGAGACTGTCTTTAAAAATCTGTTGATCCTGGGTAGCAGTTTGGCAATAAAGAAATGCAGTAGCTAAATTTACTTAAGTTAGCTGTTTTATCAGCTATCTTTAAGAGAGAGAAAAAAAAAAACAACAAAAGGAAACCTTTAAATAAGAGCTATAGTTTATTAGAATGAGAAAACATTTATTGTTACAAACAGGGTATCTAAAAAAATATATATACTGCCTTCCATAGCAACACAACACTCAGGTGTAATAAAATTGGTGAGCCCATATAATAAAATTTATGGAACCACGGTGAATTCAATTTATTTGAATATGCTCAGTTATGTTTTTGTTTATTCCCATAGCAGATGTTTAATTTACAAACCAGGCAATTACTACAGCTCTTCCAAACAAATAAGAACAGATTAGTCAAACGTTCACATCAGTTTTTATGTTTATCATTAGTTTTATGATGTGTCATGAATATTCAGTGTTAAGAAAAAATTATCATTATGATACCTGGAAAACCTTAGAATGATGTTTTGCATCTCCCAATGTTGTTTCGCCATGTTTCAAAAAGCTGTTAATGTGTGTTCACAGTTACTACAAGTTGGGCTTATATGCTAATAGGAATTGCTCAGAGATCTTCCTGATGTTTCACACAGATTCAGCTTTGCATTCACAGTGCTTGAGTACTCACATGCTCAACTTTATTACATAGATAAAGGCATCTTGGTTTCCCTTCCAGACAGAATTCTCGAGACTGAAGTGTTTCTTAACAAGACAAAGTAAACATACTAAAAAATGTCTTTTCCTCTCCCAAAACAAATAAATATCTAGATGTTTGTCCTGAAGTTTCAAGTATAGTCTGTGTCACCCTGTTAACCTTTGGCTTGCCTCATGTTTCCTGGAGTATATCCCATTGTGGAAGGAAATCATTCCGTCAGCAAAGAGAAGTGCCATGTTGCATGCTGAGTACTTGTTATAATGCATATTAGCTGATGGAGAGGAATCTATTACTCAGTAGTTTAGAATTTTTCTTCTTGCTAAGCTGCCAGGAATTTCAGAAAAACTACGACGACGACGACGACGATGACAACAGCGACCCGTAGTGACATTGTACTGTGGAGAGTGCGCACGTGTGTGTGTATGAGTGCAGGCAGGCCTAAGGAAGAAAAGATAGCCCTTAAATGGATTACTTTTTGCTGAGTTTTAATAAAAAGAAGAGAAAGCAATCACAGTTTCTTTTCCATATCCCCATAATGGGGATTTGCCTCACCCGTTATGACAGTGAGTCATTTTTATTAACTGGCAAACTAAAAGAAGATTTTAGGGATAGACCAATCTACTCAGATGAGTTCTTGCGGGCAGGGTTATTCTAACTAGGAATATGTTTTACAAAGCAAGATATATGAAATGGTGTAAAAGATCTCAGTGGAAAACAAGCATCTATTGTTAAATGTGTTTAATATTGTAACATGTCATCCTTTACACACTAACACTCCGCTGACAACAACAGAATAACATCTGCTTCCTCTTCATTAGTTACAGTACAAATCCCATTAGAAACTTTAGCTTTAAAAGCAGTTTCAGAACGAATATGTATGACATTGTTCTGTTTCATACATTCTGT
The DNA here is from genome assembly GCF_040807025.1 of Struthio camelus. Taxonomy (NCBI): domain Eukaryota; kingdom Metazoa; phylum Chordata; class Aves; order Struthioniformes; family Struthionidae; genus Struthio; species Struthio camelus. The sequence goes on along the minus strand of NC_090944.1, from coordinate 63,587,442 downwards.
TCACAGCTCCCAGGTTCTAAGTAGAATTTCTAAGACTTTGAACATTACAAAAATACAAAAAAAAGGAATCTTCTGTTTTCTGCCTCCATTTACCTAACACACCTTTTTCATAGCGGTACGAGATAGCACTTGAATATTCTTCTTGTGGCAAGCACAGTTGATTGAAGTGATTTTGTAACATAACCTGAAACCTTAGTGTTTCTAGGAAAACAAACAAATTCCTGTCAATTCATAGTGAAACACTCCTCCTTCCTCCTTCGAAAGTTCCCTGAAACATCATTTCTCAGTTTCACAGGGAATTCTACAGGAAGGAAGGTATCTTATCAATAATAGATCGTGAGATTGAGTTGCAGACCTGGAATATTAAGACCATATTATGCAAATAACCATAACATCAATAAGGAGAAATTGCGTTGATAAACGTTTCCACACAACTATTGGATTTCTTTGGGAACAAAGCGAATTATTCTAATAGGAAACAAGGTAAACAGTTCATTGGTAATTCAAATCCTAGAAAGTATTAGTGTGTGAGTACACTTACATCGTAGAATACACTTTCTGAGGGTAAATATGCATTATATTACATGGAAGAAAAGTGTATGCATATATTGGCAGATGCAAACTTTTACAGATTTGCTTGCGAACACAGATCACCAAAATTACCCCACAAATAATGCAGACACACAGTGTGAGACTGAACTGGGAGGGGTAAGCATTGATCAGTAACTTTGTTCCACAATTCACTGCTAATTGTTCTAGTACTTCAGCCCCTCCCATAGTTTTGGACTGTTTCCATGGTATCTGAGTGTCTGAATGCTATAAAAATGATCAATTACTTAGAATAGCTTAATGAAGAACATGCAAAGGTTGCACAGCTAAGTACTCTAGTCAAGAAATGATCAGCCAAGGCTGCTTGCACAGTGTTAACTCTTGCCCTTTATGACTAGATGTTACAGTTTTCAGCTGCAGATTGCTTCTTAATTTATTTCACACTTTTTTCCAGGTTATATATTTTAGTCTTCTGCAGTAAAAATGAGCTATCCATTGAACAAGTTATGTTTATTTTGTTACAGATGCAACTTAACCCTAATAGGAATGTATTATTTTATCATTTCACCAGATGTTTCTGGAATGAATATCATTAGATATGCAATTGCTAGTACTTTTTAGTATAGGTAGTTTGTTTTTTTCCCCATGATTCACCCTTAGTTTTCTTCCTCTTATTACCTGATGTTTCCTTTAAAACATTAGACTAGGTTATATTCATGAATCTTTTTTAGATTCCAAAAATCTTTCCTTGAAATACTTCAAACTTAGATGTGGAATTTTGTTGATACACATATGTAGTGCCACTTGCTTTTTCTTATATAATATCCATCTATTTATAGAGCTAAGGAATAAGCTCGTCCCTGTAGCACGTCATTGTCAGGGAGCAGAGAGGTCGTTCTCCTGCAGTGAATACACTCTGAGCATGAATTATAACAATGAAAGAGGAGGAAAGAATAAAAACAGATAAACGCTTTCTAATCAGTATAGAGGTTTAGTTTGTTCTCTTCAAAGAAAGAACTCTCATTTCATTTCATTTACATAGACATTTATCCCAGATGATTCGTGTTAATGAAAGATCTTTTCATGGAATGGGTCTGATGTATGGTTAACTCTTTGGGGAGAGACTGAATTTTATAAAATACATGGAAAAAAAATCTGTTATTTTCATTAGAAAGGGTTAGAGGAGCAGTCTAACCTGAAATCTTAAAATCTATTCATTTTTCACAATGATTCCACCTAATCCCCTTCGTAACAGGAGGCCTGATGCTACAGCAACAGTACCTGAAGACCTTGTTTTTTGTTTTCCCTGGCTGGCTTACTCTGCATGGCCCATCGTGGGCAAGATGGACATATAAAGCCAGTTTCTAAATTGTTCCATTGCTGTAATGCCTTAAAGTTGTTGGAACTATAATGAATAGTATCAACTCCTCTATAAACTCTAGCTTTTTCTCTAGAAATTAAAGCAATGATCTCATTGTCATAAAGCTCCCTGTATGACCTTTGCAATGTTGCTACCGTTACAGCTAGTTTTACACTGGGTAACCTGTTGGCTTGCCTTGTCTGGAGATCTAAGGAAAGACCATCGTACTTACTAGCAGAATTGTTTGATGAATGACCACTGCGAGTAGTGAAATATCATTCCAACATTGCTCAAGTAATGGTGAAACTAAGACACCTCTTTTTCACTGATAACCACCATGTATATTTTCCCTTAAAAATCATACTGAAAATGACTATAAGAAAATTTATTTGACTGATGCAGGTTTTCCTTTCCCCACCAAAGGCACATGAGGGAAGCTGTATTTCCTCTTTCTGTTTAAACAGCGTGAACAATCCTAAGGCAACACAGAAAAAGAAAAGAGCCTTTTTTATGATTCTGTGAAGTGAGTTCTCTCAGCTAGCTGACCCCAGAGCAGCTGCCAGGTATCCAGCCCGGCTGCTGCCCCGTCCACCTGCTCTCCACTTGGTACTGAGCTCCCGCTGACTGGTTCACAAAGAAATTGCCAGGTGTTTGCTGCCTGCTGGCCTGTCCACATGTTGGTTGCCAGTTACCAGGCTCCTGCTGCCCTGTTCACCTGCTGACATCTCCACGCTGCTTTCCTGATGGGCTGATTCCCCTGCTGAGTGGCAGGTGGTATCCTTTCACCCTGTTCACCTTTTCTACATTTCTAAATGCATGACTCTGCTTTTTTCCCTCTAAATACAAATTTAAATATGTATATATGGACATAAATATGCACACACACACACACACACACAAACACACACACCCCTTCTTTGCCCCTCTGCCTGATTATTCGCTATCTACGAGTCTGCTTGAATAGTCTGGTGTGGAGCTGCAAGCTCCAGCTAAGATCCCAGCTGCACATTGACATTATCCCTGGTGTCAGTTTGTAAGTGCATCTATAATAATTGTTGCTGAGAAAGCAGGTTTTTCTGTGAGATTCAGCAAAGCCTGTGATTCTTTCCTCACGAAAGCTTCAGCTGCAATGGTTTGAGTAATTGTAAATTTTTTGATTCCCTGTAGAATCTGAAAAGCACCTCTGGGATTTCTCCAGTCTATGTGCGTCTGGGTGGAGACTCCTCCTATGAACACAACCTTTTACAAAGGAAATTAAAGAAAACTAGAACAGGTCTCACTGAACACACAGTCATTGCCATATTTTATTGCTGCCAAAACGGAAAAACAGAACAAAACAAAACAAACCCGCCCCTGCATTCAATCTACTTTTTTCCATACACCAATACAGTTAATCAAGTTGAATGGCCAGCCTTTATTTAGACAAGCTAAAACCTACTGTGAAAACAGGAGTAGAATTAAATTTCTCCAACCGTGGAAAGAGTTACATGCAAAGCAATAAGCGAAAAAGAACAAGATGATATTATTAGTGTGACCATGAGTATTAAAGTTGGGCTGACTGTCCTTCCTTCTCTTGAAATCTAAATTGGAGTCATCTTTGCTGGAGAAATAACAGCACAATTCCCTGTGGATGCAAGAAGCAATCCATATGGCTAACAGACATTAAAAATACAGTATTGTTTGTGTCTTGATAGATACTTTAGGGCCCAATGACAGACTTGCCTCAAGTGATATATGCCTAACTATGCAATATATTTTTTGGAAACCAGTGGGGCTATTTGCAGAATGAAATATTACTGAACATGACAGAATGAGACCTGGGAACCAAAAGCAAAAGCAAGATATTAGAGGGCTTTTAATAGTAGATTGCAGCATGTATAATATTTCAGGCTGCTTGCAAATATGATTGATTTCAGATATACAGCTTAAGCTGCATATTGGGAGATTAGTGTTTTGGCTAACTGACTATAACTGTAATTTCTGATAAGAACCAGCTTAACTAACCTAGGAGATTTCTAGTGCATTCAGAGCCATAGAAATTGTTAGAAAAGCTTTAAAAAGCACAACAACCACAGAAAATATGTGAATTTTAGACCAGATTTAAAATATGAAGTATCTTTGATTATATTTGTTTTTTATTACTGTTATTTTTCTTTGACCAGTTGAGAGAAGAGGTTTTATAGGCATTGAATTTATTGGTCATCAGACATTTATATGGTCATCATATACCGTAAGTTCCTGCCAAGCCTGGAGAAAATAAATCCACTAAGCCTCGTGGAGTATTACTGTACTGGACTCAGTTACTTACCACAGTCTTGATTTCCTGGCTTTGGTGACCACCAAGAGTCAAATTCATCATGATCTCAGATCCTCTGTGAAGTAGTTTGGCACAAAGGGATATCACTGTGTGCCAGTACTTCTTGGAAGAAGGACTTCTCAGCCGGAGACCAAAAAAGGAAGAACAAAGTAAGAGGTTATCCCAAGCACAACAAGGCACGGGGCGGGAACATGAGACGAAAAGCCATGGCTTGATGCCAAGTCCCGTAGTCAGAGCTTGTCTACTTCTAGATGGCTCCTTATCTCTGAAAATGCAATGTATTTATGGCTGTGACCTTAAGATATGCTATTGTACATAGAAGGGACCACCTAATCCCCTACTGCTTTGAATAAGAGAAGACCTACAACCTCTCCTTTACCTCTGAACAAGTGTTTGTGCCTGCCCATGCACAGATTGTGATCATGTTTACAGTTTACAGATTTGTCTATAAGTGATTTACAAGCAAAAAGTCAGCTAGAGTGCAGAAACAGCTGCTTTAATCAGGTAGAAAGAGATGATTACTTTAATGACTAGGTTCATGACTAGAAACTATGAGAAGCTGGTAGGAACTTTTGTTTCTGCCAAATTGTTTTATTCCACATCCAGTAAAGTTCTTAAAAACTATCTCAGTAAGAGGATACTGGACATTATAGCGGAAATTAATATTTTCTTAAACGTAATCTCTGAAAATTACTTGCTACAGGATATTTCTGACTAAGCGTTTTTTTGATCGTTCATTTAACCTTTACAAATAAGTATTAAATAGAATTTTGGCAAACCATGACATCATCTTGAACTACAACTGATATCTTTCTCCTCTAAAACACCAGGAGATAAGAATAATTTATTAATCTTTAAACAAATTTTATCCTGCGAAATGCAAACGGTGCTGCTGCTTATTAGGTAACCCCACAAACCTGTGTTTTTTCCCAAAGTAACCAATTTATGAATTTATAATTTTCTCACACAGCAAATTTGGGGGCTTCTACATTGGATTAGTCCTTTTATAAACCTGTTTTAGGAGACTAGCCCTCATCCTTACAGCCCCTTGAGGAAATATCAAAGTTAACACAAGAAGCTGAATATTCACCTGTATCCTGCTGCCTGTACCAAGTGATTTTGGTTTATTAAGTGTTAGGGATAGATTAAATTTCCAAGCAGTAATTTAGAAAGGAAGAAATATAACCACATAGTTAGTATTATAGGGTTGTAAAAAGACTTCTTTTCAGAACTACTCAGCTCAGAATTCAGCTTTTGATCCTTAGAATCTCAACTTTTTATAAGCAATGGCTACCTGTGTATGCTGGCCACTTTTCACTCATATTGACTGGTATTGAGGAGAGATTATTGGATGTTCAGAATGGATGTAATTACTGACCACATCCTAGTTTATGACTGCAAAATTGAAAGAAAAAAACACCAAACAAATGGCCTTTAAATGTGCTTATGGCATGCACATATATGCGCATAATAAAGAGTATATAGCCTGATCGCATTTCTGTTAAAGCACTCTATTGTGCATATGTTAGAAGTTCTGCACACAGCAGAAATGACGCAATGGGTTCTTAAATATTAATGAGAACTAGCCCTTATGGTGTCTTACTGCAGTACCTCCCACCAGCTCCACAGATACAAAGATGCATTAGATTTGAAAACAGATATGAGTTGATAAAAAACAAACAACTTCCCCTTGCTCTCCTCACCTCCAATTACCAAAGTACCTACTTTTAATATGCTAATCCATATTTTCAATTCAAGACATGAAATTCCTTTCCGTAATCTACAGATGCAATTTAACTTTTTATTGATTGTCAGTATCATTTGACTTTTCTCTTTTTAAGTGTGAAATGACAAAGAATATTTAAAAAATGGGTAGAGTTTCTTCATGGTTCAGAAGGCACATCTCTGTTCATGCTCACATTCCCTGCTCATCTCTGTGAACCTGATAATAGTCACATCCACCTTACTCATACCTCCACTAGCTTCCCACGTGTAAAGTTTTTAAATATTGACTTATGCTCTGTCACTCTTAATCTTCTTGATTACCTATAAACCATTCCTCTCTTAAAGGATTTTTCTTTCTAATATTTGGCAGTAAGTTTTATTTGGTAGGGTTTCTTAGGACAGCTTTAGTTTTTTTACATGAAAAATAATTTATTTTTTAGCATAGGATGCCTAAGGAAAAGAAGTGTCTTTGGGAAAAGAGACAAAGAAAAAGATCCAATGTCTCAGCAATAGCATTGCATGAGGAAACTTATATTCCTAAGTTTATACTTAATTCTCAGTGGAACTTAATCAAACATATTTTAGATATGTTGTGCTTATCTTCTGGGCTTATATTGAAAAGAGCTTTGCACAGGCAGAATTCTGATTAAAATCACTTCCTTTTTTTCTTAGCAATATCTGAGGTTCTCATTTCAGGAGAAAGTGAATCTAAACTAAATTCTGCAACAGAAAGACAAAAATGTTTGGAAATGAAGACCATTATGTTATTGAAATGTAAGATCTATGTTTAAGTAAAGATTTTTTTCCCCATCACATACAATGGAAGATGTACTTTCCCTTGAATATCCACTATTCTTCTATTTGTGCAGTCCAAAGGATCTGTTCTCCCATATCTGGAAAACTGGAATGATCGGCAAAAGGTCAAAACTTGCATCGTCAGAAAAATAAAAACAGAACCTTTTTTTTTTTTTATCTACGGGTTAAATTCAAACTCTTTGGATTATTTTTGAGGCATTTTTAAATTACAACCTTATTGCATCCTGAGAGTTTCTTCCCTTAATTTTTCTGGAATTAAGACCCTTATATGCTAGAAGGATTTTTTTTTTTTCTTTTCTTAATTCCCAGGATATAAAGGCAGTACCAAGACTTCAACAGCCTGTCCTGACATGCTATAATCTGCTCTTAGTAAAGGACAACATTATACTGTGCTAGCTGAGCAGAAGAGAAGGGACATTCCCAGGGAAACGAGCAGCACCAGCTCTTCCCCTGGCAGAGCTGAATTCTCTCACCATAGCATCTCAATTGCACTGTCCTGAGCTCTACTATTCCCTTTTTCTGATGTCTTTGGGAAGTGCAGGTCCTCAACACATTTACCAACAGACCTGTGTTGGCCAGACACCAGCTGGCCTCCATGCAGAAATCATACAGTTATGGAATGGTGTTGGGACTGTGGAAATACACACCTTTCCGGTGTGAGTAGTCTAAGCCAGCACTTTGCTTCCCTGCAGGGCGCTGTGATGCCTTACAGTGACCTTCAAGGAGTAAAAATAATGAACCCTAGTAAAAAGGGAAGATGCTACTGCCTAGAAACTGCTTTCATAATCTACCATATAGAAACAGGGGGCAAATAAAATCTTATGTTGGAGTTTTGGGAGCTTGATTGTCCTATTTACTCGTGTATTATCAGAATCCAATATACTATGACCATGTTCTTTTAAATATTTGGTAAATGGAGGGTGTAATAGTTGATAGTACTTATTTGAGGATACTTGATGCTTCATGGAATTTTGATTTAGTGTAGTGATACAACAGTGCACTGAAATTACACACAAAAAGAGTGTAAGCTACACTTAGCAGAGTATAACAATCACAATGCAGTTGAATCATAATACAGATATGATTTCCATTAGTATTCTCTATAATACACTCACTGCCATAACTCCAGGCATCCCTAATCACCGGGAAGGATTACATGGGCTGAAACCAGCTCAGCTTATTGGTCTCTTCAAAGTTATTTTTTGTTAGTTCAGTTTTTGTACTGCATGTTGAGCTGAACCACATATACCCTCACCCCATGTTGGTCTGGCTAACTCAGGGACAGATTCATACTCTTTTGATTAACTCAGGGGAAAAACATTTAAACAACCGGTTGATCCACTCAGCTATAATAGGCAGCTTATCCACTCAACTAATAATACCAGTTATCTAAAACAAAGGCCACCCTCCAGTCCTTCTCCTGTTGAGATAAAGTAGCTGTCCTTGCAGCAGCTGTACTCAGTCATTCCCCTCGTTTTTCCCCGAGCTTCATGGGCACATCACCCTTCCTCGTCTGCTCTTAGCCTTCTTCCCCTGTAGGGGTTTATTGGTCAGTCACATACAGTTATGAAGGAGCATCTGTGTTTACTTGACCTCTAACAGTAGATGTTCTCACTATAGCCTTACCTATTCCTTTATTACACTTACTGTTTGCCTGTAAATGTATCTAGTTAAGTCACTGTCTCAAACCAGGAGTTAGGAAGCTGGTGTTACAGTAAAAGAGTGATGCGATCCCAACCTTACGTGCATTTTTGTGCATTTTTCATAGTTATAGAGAGTCTTAGCAGCTGAAATACAATGACATAGATAACAAAATGTCACATTACTGCAGAATGCCATGTATGGGCCAACTCACACTAGGAAAAGCAAGTCAGTGGTGGAGGGACCCAAAAGTCCATCTAGGGGCCTCTTCAGAACTTCATTTTCAAGACATGGTCCTGCAGTACCTTCCTTTTAATTCAGTGACCTCATTCAGACTAGAAGACATTAATTAGCAGAAGCAGTAAAACACTGCTCAGCAAGCCCTCTATCACAGTTAGCGGTTTTGCCCATGCAGAGAGACTTGACCAGTGCTACTAAACTGTATAAAGATAGCTTTTTCTGCTGTTTGTATTATATTGATCACTTTAAAATGTGCATTAAACTTACAGGCATTACTTCCAAAAATTGTTTATTAAAGCCTAATGAATGTGAAAAAGATTTTCTCAAAATACAAATAAAGTTTTAGGCATATTCACTTTATTCGTCTAGCCAACTTAACAGAAGACCAATTGCACAAAAAAGATTGTAGTAAAGAAATTCTGAGCCCTAAAAGGTTGCTATGAAGCCGAATACTTATCTTCTTTCATACTCTTAGTATTCTCAAATACAAATTTGCTAAATGTTAATAAACTACTACAAGAACACTGAAATAAGGATAATCCTTTATAACGTGAGAAAGTTCTGTTTTAGACATAGGTCTTTTTTTGTTGTCTTCCTTCCCTTCCAGTTCCTACTGGAACATGATGGTTAAAAAATCTGATCAAGTTTTTAGCTGAATGTATCCAGTTTAGTTTATGTCCATTTCATCTTACATCATAATTATCCTTTTGCTTAAACATCTCTGCTCCGGTATTTGCCCTCTGTTTTGTTTAGAGACAGCAGTTGTGACTCATTTAAGCCTTTTTGTAAGCTAGATAAACCATATCTTCTCATGGGATAGACCCTCCTCCTCCCCAGAACTCTGCTACAGTCTCCCTGCATCTTTTCCAGTCAAAGTTCATTCATCTTCGCTGTAAATGAGTTCTCCTAATGTCAGTAGATAAATTTAATTTATGCAAGGATGATTAGAATGTGTTCAGCTACATTTATTTCTTCCTTTATGGCTAGTAAAATTCATCCATTGCTCTTTTCCCCCCCCATTCTTCAGAGAAGGCTTTGTATCACAGTGCCAGAAAGCTAAGACAGATTATAACAAATGCAAAGAGGAAAAAAAAAGTTTAAAGAAAATCTATATTTCTTTTTCTCAGTGCTGAAAAATGCTGAAAAAAGTCCTTGTGCCTGGAATATAAAGGCTTGCAGATATTCAAAGAATGCTCTAAGCTTTCCCCAAGAGGTTACAATAAATTAGTTTCTGAGTCCAAAAAAACATGACTCTCCCCTGCATATGGGGAGAAATGAGAAATGTTCAGATTGGTCTATTTCTTAATGCTAATTTGCCTTTATCATATTCATTACTAGTTCTCTGTTCTAGCTAAGCTTTCTAGATCAAACATTTAATTCAAGAGTCATTATTCGAGTATGCAGAGATCTACCTGCTGCTCTGGTAGATATTTTTAACACACAAGATAGATAACTACACGTTTCTAACGAAATTATTTATATTTGCATTAATATATTGCAGAATATTTGCCGGTTTTGCTTTAGGTATAAAAACACTATTACAGGATTTGGAGTAGGACATACTCTTTAATATTAAACGAAAATAAAGAAACATTAGTGCAGCATTTAGTCTGAGTAATCAAGCATATATATTAGGAGATTCAAAATATGAAGGTCTGCAGTGCTAACTCAATTTAAATTGCATATGCTGTATATTTTATGTTGTGCATTATTTAGATTCATACTTAATAGTGGAAACAACAATGCAAAATACAATTGTGCATATAAACTACGTAGTCAGACTAATGTTGCTTCACAAACTAGATAAGAACTAGAAAGACGGTGTTCAAACAAAGGAGGTTAAATTCAGATTAGGGAATAGAGTTTAGAAATTACGATTTATACTATGGAGATGTCTGAATCATTCTTTGGGAGATTTTTGCCCAAGATGTCAGATAGCTTATGTTTATAAAGTCAATATCAAAAATTTGAAACTGGAGAATGTGGGTTTTTTTCAGATCATCTTAGCTTTCTCAAATATTTTTAGACCTAGTGTGCAAAGTGAAATATAGCCTTAACTACTTAGAAAACATTGTGATATCACCTTCTTTTATGCCCTAGAACTAATTACCCAGGAATATTATCTTACTGTAGGAATAAGCTGATTTCAGTAAAGCCAGACCTTCTCTGACCAATGTCAAAAATCAAATCAAAATTTCCTTTGCTTAAAAACATCAGCTGTCTAAAAGTTAGCTAATTGAAGTAGGGTTTCAGTTGTCCATATACAGGCAGTTATATAAGAACATGTATAGGCAGCTATATATGTCCGTATAATGGCAGTTCAGATGCCATGGGATATTCTCCTTCCCTCTCAGCCGATTCTGCAGAATAGTGTTTGTCTTTTTAGGTTCCAGGTCATACCTGCATGCTCTTTGGAGGTGTCTCTGACACCCCGGGGCATCTGAAGGGCGTTGTTGGTCCCTGTTAGTTATGCTTCTTCTACAGCCAATAGCAACTCACTCCATGAATATTATGTCCTAGGAATAAATCCTTCTCTAGAAGTAAAAAACTTATTTTAGGACAATTTTCAGCAACTAGCTTAAATATTATATCTTTCAGACATTTTACCTTAACTCTTAAGGTGAGATTCATATCACCTATTTTAGAAGTTCTGTGATGTATACTTTAGATCCTTAGTTTCACAACCACAAAAGAAGAAATGATGACCAAGGGAAGTTTGAACATTTCCATACAACATTCACTCTCATGCAGAGGCAGGCATACGGAAAGCATTGACAATTTCCAAAACACTTTTGGGTCTGTGTACGAAGTAAAGCTAAATTACCTTTAGCCATTCTTTGAGTTTGTTTAGGATTAATGCTGTGTTCAGACTTTTGGAAAAAGCACAGAGGCACAGCCTTTTCTGTCCTCTTACCCTCTGCATAATGATTAGCACAACTTTGGAGCTAAAAGGGCATTGAAAAAGGCCCTGGTAGAGCTGAATTTTCTGTCCTCACAAATGGATTCAACTTGATTAATTCCAGGCAAATTGCTTCATTCATTTGAACTGTTATTCTGGAATGATATTGGTGTGTATGAGACCAGCATGTAATCCAGTATTTATTTGTGCACGCACTGCAGCAAATAGCATGATGAAGTTACCGCTGTGTATGAAGGTACCGTAGAATATTAAGTTACCTAATAGTCCCACAGCTTCATGATCTGCAGAATATTTAGATAACAGTAAACAATTTTTTTGAAATCAAAGTGCTTGTGCCTGCTTTTATGGTTGTCATCTACGCTCCCCATTCAAGGAAACATAATTTTCTCCTGTAAGGCAGCAGACTTTCTGCCTCGGGCTGCATGTGAATCAACAAGAAATGTTATAGCACATACTATATTTTTATAAACTATCATGTTGTGGAAAATTGAGTTTAAGCCATAATCTATGATGAAGTTACTATTTCTCCAAGGAAATACCAAGTAATGGGCAACTTCAGAAGCCTCTGGGTGATTTCTATATTCCTGGATGTCTGGAGTCCAAGAAAATTCTTTTGAAGAAATGAGCCAAGAAAATACAATTTCCTCCCACAAAAAAGGTTTAGTGAGATAGATTTAGGAAAGTCTGAAATGCTACTCACTATTATAACTCATAATATTCTGATTTAAAAATATTTCTAAAACAATTTAACAAAATAGATTAGTCAGTTATGCTGTAATAATCAATACACTTTACAAAGCTGTTTATGCATTCATCGCATTCATTTGTGCATTTTATCACAAGAGGAAAATTTAGTCACACCTGTATCACAAGCAAAATGGTAAGAAAAAAACAAAGTTATTTCATAATAATCCGCTTAGTCAAATAATGGTACATCATAATTTCAATTAGACAGTAAGATATTAAACATATTTACCAAAATTCTGTACTTTTACTACAGGGATTTAATGATGACTCTTTCTCACTGCTGAATTTGGTACTCCCTGACTTTACAATTGTTTTTATATATTCTCTTTCTTAAAAGTCAAATGCAAACATTACGCTGTAAGTATATCTCCCTGGAACACTTTAGCAATATTTCAGTTTTGATTGAAATAAGTCAATGTTGAAACGCTTCCCAGCAGCAACATCCTTTCACTGAAACAGTGTTTAGTTAATGCTGAAAAACTTTGTGTAGGTTTGTCAGGTTTTATTAACACCTTTGTCGGAAGGATTTATTCCTGACTCTCTCTCCTCATACGTTCTATAGTTTGATGACAAAAGTACTGATCTGAGGATGTTATGTTTAAGGCCCTTATCTGTTGAATTAGGGAAGGCATAGAAGGGACTGCAGCACTGATGTGTCAAGCCCCAGGCCAACGCTTTCATTAATAGAAAATATATTCCTGTACTTAGAGAAGATGTGATCTAAAAATCTTCTCCTATCAAGGGTCTTAAGTTTCTCTCTAAGTTGCTCAGTTCAGCGTGACTCCTTAAAAAAAAAAGGAGGAGGGAAGGAATGAGGGAAGAAAAAACTAAAACCAAATATTCAACAATAATAAAAAATATTTCATTTCCATCCCAATGCAAAAACAAATTCTGTTACCTTGATGACTGAAATAGAATTAAATCGTTGTCCTCTGGCCATCTCTAATAACAATCACAACAAGTTAATAAAATAAATTAAGAACACAGAAATAGCTTTGTCTGCAGGTCATGTTAGTTAGCCTCAGCTCTCACAGACAAGCGGTCATTACATTTCTGTGAAATTCACAGAACTACAAGATTTTGAGATCAGTGGGCATTTCTTCCTCTTTGAACCAGTTCTGTAGAGCTTTAACTCAAGGGTGGATCTGCCACTTGCAGCCTGTGGCTGATACTGCTGCTACAGTATTTTGGAGATTTGTATTATCTGAATTCTGTTGAGCATCAATGGCAAAAGCATGATAGATATTCTTAGTTTGCTTCACAGTTCTTTCCAGATCACTTTTGTCCTTCTGATGTTTGGTTCCATGCTCCAAGTTCTGCAAAAAGTCGCACCCCAGTCCAGGTTTTAGATTTCAAATAATAAGTTCTGCAGTTGTTGCCATAGTAGATTAGTCTTTCTAGTTACTTCTAAATTAAGATCTCAAACAAAATCAATAATAATATCAATAAAAAGACTGGATCATCAGTTAATCTTTGGCTGTTGGGTAACAACATTATTTTTGAACAGCGCATAATGAAACCTGATCTCCAGTTTTGCAAAGAACCCGTGACGATTTTCATTGTATTTGACAAGCTCTACCAGTGGCTAACAGTGGCTGACTTCTGATTTTTGGTGACCATCATCTAATGTGTTCCCTGTCATCAGAGTACACAGCACTTCAAGTTCTTCTTTGAGGCATGCACTCTGAATCCAAGAAGGGGAGTAATTAATGCTCAAATAGGATGAAAAAGCTACCTTTATGAAGAAACGCTTTATTTTAACAGACCAGTTTAATTAATTTGTCTAGTATTCATGACAATAGCATTGATCATAATGAATTAATCTGATATTAATGCAGATATCATATGTATTTCTGTCGGAATTCCTCTGTAATTCAGTATTAGCTAAAGGTACCATTAAAAGAAAGTGTTACTCATAAAAAGGTTGGGTTAGTGAATTTGAGTTTACTTATATTCTTCTTCTGTCATTATAGAGTATTTATAGCTGAAAGGAAAATGAAAGGTTTAAAGCGGTTAAGGAAGCATAAAATGTATCCATTTGCAAATTTAGCTTTATTTAAATTGGTCAGATTTTGCCCTTTCATGATCTAAATCTTGGAGAATTAGCTAAAATAGGCTGTATTCAGAACAATCAAAGCAGTAAAGGAGGTGCATTAAGTTGCTGTAATATGTGATCAGCACTGAATTTTTTATCACAGCTGTGCTGTCTAGACAGCTTCTCTCCTGCTATAATAGGTACATGCTTTTGTCTTCTTTCTCTAAAAGCATTGAGAAAAATGATACATTTACTAAGAACAGGTTTTAAACAAGATACTTGGAATTGTCAATACCGTACTTCCCAATTGAGTCAAATTCCCATTATATGTGGATTACAAAGCAATAATTTTTTTAAACATTTGAGGGCAAATCTTGGAGTGATGTAACTCAGCACCTTTCCATTGTCTTCAGTGGAACTGCACTAAATTATAAACATCAATTTTAATGCATTTAGGGGTTTAAGTGTTTAATTTATAAACACTAATTTACACCTGCTTAGGGTCTATTACATGCACTTTTAGCGTATAGAAATGGGATATATTCAAGCCTGGAAGAATCTGAGACAGATCCGCTAAAGTCCATGTTGGAATCGTTCTGCTTTCTTTTTCATAACATGTAGGAAACAAGAGCGATAATTAGATTGTTAAAAATGGGCTAAGGGTTGGTTTCTGTTCTGTGCTATAGGGATCTCTCACACTTTTTCCATTTAAGAGTCAGTGGACAGCATATATCAAAAAAAAGGTGCTGGAAACAGGGCCCAGAAGCAAGGCCTATGTGATCTCAGGGGAACTTGTATGGGATCAGTACTCTAAATCCCAAATGCACAGTGAAGGTATAGGCAGAGACCTGTTCAGGCAAACTGTTACACCTAGCATTTTGTGGTAGCTAGTTTTAGGTGGCTGTCCGCTGGTGAGAGTACTGCTTTAAGGGATTGCCTATACAGACAATAGAAAGAGGTAGGTACTGTGCTAAGTCCGTCTAAGCCACCCTTCGAGGACATGTCTCTCTCTCCTCTGAGAGTGCAGGGAGTAAGGAAGATGTGATTCAACAATCTTTGCATGAGGGAAGGATTTTATATCACTCCAATAGGACTTTGTGTGGGTCAAAAGGCATTGATTGAGAAGGAATCAGATTTAAGAAAGTAAGTTAGGATTAAGTTATAAATATATTTAATGATTTGCCTTTTGCTGATTCACGTCGGCATATATTCTAACATATTTTCCGTATTTCCAAATAAATGCTCAGTTAACAATATGCAGTTATGTCTGCCAGTCCCTATAAATTTTTTGGATGTTACTTACTACAGTGATTTCATGCCATCATTTTCCTAAATGTTTCCAAAGTCTCAGGCCTGCCACCGCCTAACAAAAAACTTTGTGAATAATGGGACCCTGCAAGACAACTTCCCAAACTATCAGTTCCTAGAAAAACAAGCTGCCATGTAAATGTCATAGCACCAAATACAAGGAACTTTACCAGCAGGAAGATGAACAGCTGCGTGGGAATATTTGTGTAGTTCTCCCCCTCTCCAGAACGCTCCACTGCGGGTTTCACATTAGATACACGGATCATAAAAGTGTAAACTACATATGAGGTTTAAACACTGAGTTTGAAACAACTATCTGAAGCACCTTATTTGTCTTAGGCTCCTTTTATAATCCACAATCAAAAGAGAGAGATTAGCTAAGCTGATTTACCGTGATAAAACGTGGAACTCAGAACAACCAAATTTCAAATCCTCCAAATATTAGGCATAAGATAAACCTCCCATTTAGTTCAGATAGGGATGAATTGCCACTGTGAGGTGTCTCTCTTTCCTTTGGCAACAGATGGAGCTTAAGTTAGGCTCCTCAGTGAAAATTTGATGTTAGGTCAGATATATCTATGACTTCGTACAGAGATATTTTATGTGTTAGTATAAACTGATACTTTCTAATGTCCATGAGTATTTTCTTAATTTTAAGGAGGAAAATTCTGAAATAAGGAAGAGTATTTTCTATGTAGTAAACTGCACACTATTGAAAGAAAATATCATTCTCTAGATAGAATTGGGCTAATAGCAAGGAAAAAAAAAAAGATTGTGAGCACTTATTCAAATATTTAAAACTATTTGGTTTAAATTTGTCACTTAACATTAGCATTCTAGAAGTTACCTATCTATCTAGTCCATGCTGTCACCTAGCCTCTAACCCTTGTCTAACGAGGAGAGACAAGCATCTCCAGGGGGTGATTCATCCCACCTATGCAAGCTCCTGTACTAGGGAGGATGATTCATTAGCACCATTTCTTCAGCTCGTAGGCTCATTATAGTAAAAGCACTACTGAAACACAGTAAGAAGACAGACAGTGTCCCAAAGAGTTTGCCCTATCAACACACTATCTAGAATATTGCATGTCCAAAAAATACTGATTTTTCAACACTTACGACTGTTCATATACTGCAAATGAAAAACTTTTGAAATTAGAGTATAACTGTGAGAAAGGAATCTAACCCAGGAAACTGAAATACATTCCCAGATTCCCAATTACCACAAAATGGAGGGGCAATTATAGAAGATATTAATTTACAAATTCTTTCACAGCATACTTTTTGCAGCTTCTGAATACCTATATTAATTTTCTCTTGAAGGAAGAGCTTTTACCAGCATTTAAATCCAAACGGATGGAGGAACACATTTAAACACATCTCGACAACAAAAAATTGCTAATACCATTCCACATATCAGTGCAGGAAAGACATAAGCCTATACCATAGATTTATACAAGCAATTTTATCTTTTTTGTATAAGATTTTGTAAGATTAGAATTAAATTTGAGAGTGAATGCTAAAACATTCCCTTTTTATACAGACGTTAATCTAAAACAGTATAACTACTGAACTACTGAAATACTTGTAAGGGGCTTGTGCCTATGAACTGAAATTTCTCCAGAAAAGATCTTAATAACACATTCTGGCTAAGTCCTAATTGAGCTATTTGGTTCTAAATTCCAAAGCCTAACCTAGAATCAGCATCATGAAACTGAATCCATGGGCTGAATTTCAAGGTGATTCAGGTGTAAAAGTATTTTTTTTTTCTACATTATGCCTGAAACACACAGCTTCTTATTATATTTCACCTTGGACAAACAGCTGTTCAGCCTATCTAGCTTGTGAAATTGTAAATATCATTTTAATACCTCTTTCAGTAATGATAGCTGCATGTCACACATAGTTAAATGTTTGCTGCAAACTACCTTAAAAGAGCCTGATGTATTCAGATTTGGAAGGACAGAGCTGAGACCTCCATTGGTCAAAAGCCCTCCAGGGAAGGGAATGTTGCCATATATTTGATTTCACTTTTCTTCAGTTGCCTTAACCGTTTTCTTTATATCTTAAATTTTAATCAGATGATACAGTATTCAAATGGCTGCCTGCATATCTTGAGGCATCTCTATCATATAAGTAGGGTAACTCTGAATACATATTCCGAATATATTGAAGGATTCTTAAAATTTATAAATGAGACTAGTCTCCTTTTCTGACAATATACCTATAAGTGTGATTAATATTAATATATTTTAAGAATTCATACTGAAGATGGTATATATTCCCTGAAGCAAAACCATGCATTCAGAGCTATTGGAATAATTATGTATTTCACAGACAAGTGTTCTGGCTAAAATAAGAGAGGCCATCTGTGTGTCTTTGTAACTATTGCTGAGTATCTAATTCAGTGAGCAAACAATATATTCAGAATATTTAAGTACTATTCCAAACTCACATGCTGTCCATGATTAACCTGAGTATTTATTCAGATTTATTTAGTAAATTAATTTAGTAAATTTTGTATTTAGTGTATTTTTGCATAGATTGGAAGCAGTGATTTAAAAAAACCCTGGACTCATTGTCTGATGCTTGAATCATACTCATTGCTTGTCTTTGGGTACTTACAACTATAAGGTACTACTTCAGCATCCTGCTTGGTTGAGCTGAATCAAACATAACTGAAGAGAAAACATGAGAAGTTAGCTGAATCTTTGAAAAGGTTTGGCAAAAGTAAACAAATAGACTGAAGGAGATGAAATAACAAGAGGGAGGAACTGAAAAGGCAATAGAGGCAATAGAGGATTTCCTTCTGTAGCACAGAGCACTTGCCAGAGTATCTTTTCTAGAAAATAATAAACTAAGACTTAAATCACTTCATATACACACTAATTTTTTTTTTACCCACTCTCCCCAGCAACCCCAGGCTTAAGCCTGGCTTAATAGTTTTTTGTTAGGTTAGGAACGCAAGGAAAATCTATTGCTTGGATCTTTCAGGAAATGGTCTGTCTTATAATAAATAAATATTAAAAATAAAAACCTCAGCTTCTGAAGTTGTTACAAGCAGACATAAGAAGCACACGATAAAGAAAAAGGGGACTTGCTGAGTACTTGCAAGATGCTTGAATACAGTTTTGCAGTTCAGGAGATCAGAAAGTGAATGTCAATCAATGTGCAAATATAAACAGTATGGCATACACATACAGAGGCCCAGAGCCTCAGTTTGTATAAAACAACAAACCTCCACTGATGTCAAGAGAGTTTATTCAGTTTAAACCAGACGGTAATCTTAACTGAAGTACTTCATAAATAAATTTCAATAGCAAAAACAGAAACAGAGGGAGGCAGAAATTAGCCATTAAAGGCTTTTGTAGAGGAATACAGAATGAAGACTACCCAAAACAGGTAGGGTAAATAAACACTGATAGACTGCGGTCAGCAGCTCACTAGCGGTTTGCTCTATCCAAACATGTAGAAAAGTGGGTTTAATTCCTGTTACTTTTCAGTTTCGTTCTGTTTACTAGAAAAAGATTGTTTTTTATACCCTTTTGTATACCCTTTGCCTTGAAGCCATTTAATGCCAAAGCTGTGAAAACGTTCTAGTTAACAAATGCATTAAAGTCCGTTTAGGTAGATGTAGGTGTTTTTATGATTTCATTATGCACTCAGCTACTGCTCCAGGAACAAGAGTTTATTTTTAAGGGTCTGTATTGTGCAATATCAACTTGAACTGAAACATTAAATGCGTTGTCACCCTTCAGCTTATGGAACTACCTCCTTAAAATCTATATAAAATGCAACGATAGAATTTGATTTTGTCAGGAAAGCAATTGCTCAAGAAGAATCTGCTTACCAAAATCACCTAAAAAATTAGGATTGCCATTTTGTTATGCAATTACCAAGTGATATTTTTCAGAAAAAGATATCACTATTTCACATTTTGCTTTTTGTATGACTACAGGAAGGATGAGTCTAATATAACGGAGTAGCTGTCAAACAGATGGACTGCTATTTCCTTTTCAAATAGTATTGCTCCTTTCAAAAAGGTAGGAATCAAATTTCATTTTAAATTACATTATCAACTTTATTAGGGCAGGGATGATTACTCACCTGTGCAAAGCTGCAGGTTTACAAGAGATGAAACAGCCCTAGAGGCAGGATTCTGAAGATTTATAGATGTAGTCCTGTGGTCTGGGATCTGTTTCCCTTTGAGACTGTGAGCACTCTTAAGGGATGAGAAAATCAAATCAGAGGATTTGAACAATGAAACCTAAAATAAGAAGTGTTTCAAATTAAATCTGAAAGCTTTCTGCTGATTTCTTTGACTTTTGAGAAGAAGGGAAAAAAATCAAAAAGGCAAGACACATGAAAAGCAATACTGCATTTCGAAGGGGTACAGTAGTTCAGTGTACAATGAGTTTAGTGGGAATTTCAACTTCCTTTGCTTGCAGAAAAGACAGAATTATGCCTAATTTTGCAGATACTAACCCAGAAGGGGTCTTCAGCTTCCATTTCCTGGTTCCCAAGTTCTGACCTTTGTTGCACTCAAATTTCACATCAGGCATAGACAGCAACAGTCATCCCTTTCCTAGCATTCCCCTTCCCACCATCCCTTTTTCATCCTCTGGTAAGGAAAGTGGGGCTTGGAGATCAAAACGAGGTCGCAGTACTTCCCAGAATCTCCCTGCGTACGAATGACGGCCATATCAGGACCCTGCGTAGGAAGCCCCAGAAGGTCTGGGAGGGACCGAGTGTCTTCTGTAAAGCCAGGCCTGTGCCACCCAAATGGCTTTGATTGCTTTCCTCCACATAGGTAGCATTTCTGCAGCCAGACAACCCTGGCCAGTCCACTCCTTCCTTACAATACTAGAGACAGTGCAAAGCTAGCTCCTCTGTGTGTGAAAGAAGTACTTTCCTGACAGGTTGTTTCTACCAGTGCTCATCAGCATGCAAAGGGTGTGTGACACAGAAGTGTTGCATCAGGTTGGGGAGTACTCTGCCATGTTCTTCAGTACCGGGGTATTATACTGCCTCCCATTCATCTCTTTTGCTTGCATGAAACACAAACTCAGTTGTCAACAGAAATGCAACTATATGAAATGAAACATTGCTGCTTACTCTGTGAATAAGTATTATTGTCATTTTCCTTCCTTTCTGATGCAAACACCCATGTTATCTATAATGTTTCCTCCTAGTTATTCTTTATAAAACACATTTTGCTTTAGTTATATTGCAATCAGGTATTTCTAGATGCTATCAGAAGGAGGAATAGGAGACCCTTCAGTATAGGCAGCAGACTGGATGAACTGTTCATCAGACTGTGCATTATGATGCCAAATGTATAAATAAATGAAAAACTAAGGTAGTGAATTATTTTACAGCACCTGAATTGAAACCAGAATGAAGGGTAATTACATACATCTCAGTGAATGCAAGCTAGAGATATCAAAGAACAGCAACATATATATCTGAAAACATTCATAAAATCTCCCTTACAAATTTGAATTTAATCCATATCCCCTCTTGTTTACTTTCTCTGAACAGTCAGATGATCAATTTCTCTCTTACTGGTTGCACGGTGTGTTTATTTATACAAATACAAACCCATATGCATAAAGAACACTAAGAATTATATGTTAGTCTTAATTTGTTTTTCTACCTTTTAAAAGATTTAAGCAAACAATCAAGGAACAGAAACGCTGTGAACTTGGAGAACAATTCAGAAATATGAAATAAAAAAATAATTGGAAAATTTTCAAAATTCTTGATACTCAAGTAAGGAATGAACCTTTAAAATAGAAAATCCAGAATCAACACATATTTAGAAGGCAAATTACGTATGAAAAAAAATGAAGTGGTATTTTACATTGGATTTAGAATCACTGAGTTTTTCCCACCAAATTCTATAAAAAATTATTACTCATTTGTCAAAGAACATTGAAGCAACATTATATAGAACAGTTTTCTAAAAATGAAAAGCTATATTCTTTTTATTAGATGTTTATTGAGGATTTTTTGTGGCAAAAACACACAGTTTGTAGAAAATATGATTTTGCAACTGGAATTGAGGCCAAATGAAAAATGTATATGCAGATAAAATTAATGTGGAATAATAATGTATTTGCAAAAGCAAAATAAAAGATGTACACAAATTTGGATGATTCTGTGTTGCTTAGGAAGTTAATTTAATTCTCCCCAATTTTTAATATACACAGAATTGAGCAGCAGCTGAACTACTGTGTATCTATATGTCTGGACTGTATATACTATTGAATTTATCAGTTATTATTTTTATGCCTAGGGCTGAGAGAGTCATTCCCAGCAAACAATTAGTTCATTGGCTTTAATTCTTTTCACTATTTATGAATTGTCAGTAGCTTGATCATGAATTTTCACATAGTTAAAAGCATTCCGAAATACAGCATGTAAATGTTGTTTGCAGACTGGCAGTGCCTGAGAAATGTTCTATTCCTCTTTTGTACATGTATAATATTTAAATGCAGAAGTCTTATAGAATACACTTATATTCCCTAATCAGTTTCCACTTTCTATTAAAAATGCCCAACAGAAAAAAGAGGAAGGGGTGGTGGGGGAAAATAATGTCATGGAAAGTAGTACAAAAAAGGTGAGAGATAGATAAAATCATGATTATTATCTGAACCAGTTTTAACTCCTTTTTGGATAATTTCCACCTTTGAAATGGCATTCTCCAAAAATTATGAGATGAAAAAAATTTAAAACTTTGTACAAGTCCACTTTGGAAGTCCAGCATTTCTTTTTCAACAAGTTCTAATGTAAGTGCTGCATGCATTTATACTTCTTAGTGATTCGTGTTTCTTATGATGAACAAATACAGGAACTAACATTCCTTCCTCTAGCCATATTAGGTACCGTTGACTAAAGCCGCTGACATGGCTGCAGCCCTTGGCAAGAATAGATGAAGATATTTGGCTTGCCAGGGTTTTATGCTTAGAGAAGTCAGCAGATAGTTTTAGATTAATGTCTGTTAGTCTTGAAACCTTCATATTATCTCACTTCCAGCTCACTATGTAGGTAAAATACTCTCTAGAGAGCTTAGAAGTCTGTTTGTGTAGCTGATAATACCTTCAATATGTGGATAACATCAAATTCTATTAAAATGTGGGAATGGTTCCTTCAGAGTTTGCTGCAAGTAGAATTTGACAGAGAGGAGACTGCATGTGACTAAATATAGACAAGAAAATTTCAGTTGGCAGACTGTAGAAAGAAAATAGAAATAATGTGGAAACTTTATCAGTCATTCATCTGCTTTCATATTTGATGACTTCCATAGCACAGGACAATGCCCGTTTAAAGTTTTTGCATGTCCGTAGTAAAAAAGGAGTGGCTGTATGATAAGAAATGATAACTAAACTATAGCAGAGAGGTGGTCTAGAAATGTCTATTTTTTTAATGACTGATAAAGAACTTGCCATTTTGGTGAGAGTGCACATGACAACTGTATTTGAGGAAAAGGACTGCATTTGATTTTTGTTTTCATAAGTCAAAATGTAGAATTTGATTTACTTGTCTATTAATCTCCCATATACAATTGAGAGCACTTTGTTTTTATCCTTTTGTACCCTTACATATGAAAAAGAACTAACAGTTGAAATAGCTACTGGCAGTTATATTTCCTAAGAGCTAGCCAGAAAGCCAGCAGAGCTAGCTAGTCACTGTGTTCTAAAAGGTCCACACACCATATTGCCTTCTATGGGAGGCAATGGGGAGAAAGAGCAGATATTTGTTCTTATGTCATTGCTAAACTTGCCAGTTCCCCAGTTTATTGGGGTGGGGGGGGGGGGGCGAGAGAACCATTAGGCTGAGAGAATCATTAACCAAAATAAAAATTCCTATTCCTTCTACCGTGAACACAGAGTGATGTACACAGAAGGATAAAAATTGTCTGCAGATACTAAACATGCTACCATAATAATCAGTGCAGTGCCTCCTCTGAGTGTTAGGGTTTGGAAAACATATGCTGAGCACTTCTTCCTCGCTTTTGTAGTCCTGCATCACAAGCTGATTACTATGGTATGCCAGGTACTTTGCATGAGTATGTGAATCTAAGTTAAAGGCAGAATCAAGATGTATCTCCTCTGGTCTCTTTGTGCTCTATAACTTAGCCTGATGAACTTATGGTTGCCATAGAGATACTTAATTGCATTTTTACAATTATTTGAAGGCAATAGATGAACACTTTATAAGGTGAGATGCTTAATGCATCCTTCCCTTTTAATATTTAGCCCTACTATGCCAAAGATTCTGCATATACACAGAATACAGAAGTTGCTCTTCTGAACCCCTTGCTGTTTAGTTAAAGTGGATAGCTGTGAGGAGAAAGATGAAATGAGAAACAGGTTGCATGACTGAAAGCTTGAAACAGAGTTGCTCACTGACTCCAGGTGTATGTATATACGTGTGTGTGTGTGTGTGTGTGTGTGTGTATGTGGGTGTATATGTGTGTGTGTGTGTGTGTATATATATACACATATACATACATACATATTAAATATACATATACATATACATATACATACACACACACACACACATACATACATACATACATACATACACACACACACACACACACACACATATATATATATCAAGGCTGAGAGAGTTGGGCCTGTTTAGCCTGGAGAAGAGAAGACTGAAAGGGGATGGCATCAATGTCTACAAGTATCTGAAGTGGGAGGTGTCGAGAGGATGAGGCCAGACTCTTCTACTCTTCTCTGCGGTGCCCAGTGACAGGACAAGAGGCAACGGGCACAAACTGAACCACAGGCAGTTCCATCTGAACCTGAGGAAAAACTTCTTTACTTTGAGGGTGACTGAGCACTGGAACAGGTTGCCCAGAGAGGTTGTGGAGTTTCCTTCCTTGGATATACAAAACTTACCTGGATGCGATCCTGGGAAATATGCTCTAGAGGACCCTGCTGGAGCAGGGAGGTTGGACTAGATGATCTGCAGAGGTCCCTTCCAACCTCAACCATTCTGTGATTCTGTGATTCTGTGATAGGTCTATATCGTATTATCGAGGTAGATGCAAGTGTGCTCTGCTTAAACTGCGAACTTGCCATTGGTGGGCAAGTTATAACTTGGAATCTGCATGGCATCAGTAAGACAGCAGCTGGTGCTGAGACCTCCTGAAAGACAGGTTAGTCACTCTTAAATTCCAAAAAGTGCTTTAAGACACACTACATTGCCTTTTGAAAGCCAGCAGCTCACTGAGGAATGGAGCTCTCAAGACTGAACTCTGGTCTTCCAGGAACCTTATAATTCCTCATCATGTTGCATGGACTTAGAAATAGTCAAAGTTCAAGGCCTAGGCCATAGCAATTAGTTATCTTAGGTTCAAAAGGAAGCTGTCAGTTCTAGGTGTTATTGCTAACATAAATGGAAGTATTTACATCAGCTTTAGACCTGTAACTGACTAAACTAAAAGAAGAAAATTTCATCAAGGTTTACTTATATTGTTTCCAGTCAAAGTCCCAAATTCAAAAATCATTAAAAAGTATACTGGAGAAGCAGCACTACAAATGTGCCTTGTTTTCCAGCTTTTCTCTCCCTGTCAGCTAGTTCCCACTTGGGAAGATGCAGCGTTGGGCTACACAAACCTCCTTTACGAATTAGCTAGGCCCTTCTTAGATTCCTTAGGGTGTGAGGTAGTAAAATGTTCATTACTTCAGTAGTGCTTGTATTTCCTAATACTAGATGAACTTTGTTCCGTTGTGTCTATAGTACAAACTAGGTTTTGCCACAGTTACTTAGAAAGAAATATTTCTGATGTAAAAGTAAGATACAATTAAAATCAAAAGCAAAGTGAAATTCCATTTGACAAAGGATGATCAAATATCACATACAGAAGATAGATAGGCATTTTCAGACGAGGGCATCCACAAAAATCTTTCACAAAGAATGCCATTAAGAAACATGAATATCAGTAGCAACCTGACCATTTATTGGCCAGCATTTCACTTTATCAATACATAAAGTGAACAACAGTGACTGTACTCATAATCTGGAACAATGCACTATTCACCTCCTTCCTTGTTTGGCTAAGTGCTTGTTATCCCTACTATTGGCTTCTTCTCTTTCCATCTCCCACTTACCCTGTTTTAAACTACTAATTGCTAGGATTTTCTTTCATTCCAGGACTACCAAGTTTCCTTCACAGTTTCCTGTAAGGCCTTATCAAAGCTACCAAAGTAAATTAAATCTTGATTAGAAAAATGCACAATTTAAAGGGCACCTAATTATAGCTGACTTATTTTTCATCTGATATGCAAAAAATATGTGAAAAAAGCTTACATGAAGTTATTCTGTTTCTTTGCAAACTATATTCATATTTTTGGGGGATTAAAAGAAGAAAGACTACTTCATTTATCTCAAGGCTCTGGAAGATGATATGCAGCATTGTCCTGTTCTACTTCTTGTTCATTCTCTCTTGTCATGCATAATTTCCTTGAGACTTTTTTTTTTTTTCTGTTAGCTGCCTGGTGGGAATGACATTTCTTCATATAGGAGTCTACCTGAGTAGAGTTGGTGTTCTCTTTCCCTTCACTGTGACTTTGCCATTTCCCTGAGAGCCAGCTTTCCAGATATGTCTAAATTCAGCGATATGATTCTGAAGAAGCAGCAACTCTAGGCAACATGAAACCTGCACACTAATAGATTGCAGTTTGGCTTTTCATGCTTACTACAGTCTTTCATAATGTATTCAGTGATTCCCTCCCCCCCACCACTCAGAGTGCCAGGACAGCTTGTAGATCAATATAAATATACATAGAACCCGGCATGGTAAATATCTGGATGTCTATGCTGTACACAACAAGCCATTTCCATGAGAAAATTTTGACATATTTTTATTCTGTAGTATGAGGTTAATCACAAGATATGTTGATTGATGCCTTATGGCAACAAATCTCCTGTAGGAAGCTTTTCAGAGTGGAATGTGGAGCTTTAGCGATGCATGAAATGGTAGGATAATAAGGCAGAAGGGGCTAATTTTTAGCCGGAGTTGCCTCCAGCTAAGCATACATTCTTTATACATATAAGCCTAAAAAAAGTCGTTTAGTAAAGAGAAAGAGAAATATATAATGTAAAACTATCATGGAAATATAAATGCATCCAAAAATCCCATTACTGATCTGGTATCTTGTCCATAGGTGATACAGCAGGAAGAAAGAATGCAAGGAAATTGAACAGGCTGAACCTGCTCCCTGGACCAGAGTCTTGAAAAACGCAGAATATATAATCACACAAAGCAATACTATTTTCTGACATTGCCCCATAAATCCAATAGTATTGTTTTCAGATTTTTCTTTCGAGTCTCCTTCATGTAGGGATGCTTATTATGGACTTCTTTTTTCAATGTGATGCTCAGTTACTCCATGTGTATTTCCCTTGCAAACTCAGGCTCCGAAGATCATATGTTCTCCTCTCAGTGGTGTGGAGAAGTCACATATCTAAAGCCTTTGCTAATACTACAAGTTACTAATATCAATGCATTACAGTTTTCCTAAGATTCATTTCTAAACATATAAAAATTACCAGGGTGCCTGCTCTCTCATGGCCTTGGGTAACTGCAGCACTGTTAGATAATGCAAAGTCAGAGGAATAGTGCTGATTTTAGCTGTTGATATGTATTAGCTTTAAAGAATAAACCTACTATGAGAGTAAAGGATGGAAAATAAATCAGATCAGTACTGAGAAAAAGTTAATTGCCACCAGAAGAAAGCAGAGGCGACTGAATGTAAGTAGTTATAGATGAACGACCTCTATTACCGTGAAGGGAAGTGTTAAATTTTAGCACAGAAAATGCATACCTGTCATTTCTTCTTTTAGGATCGTTACTATCCACTGATCTGCTGGAAATATGGTTCTGGTCTGCTTTTTCTTTACTGTTTCATTGCCTGGCTTTACACATAGGATTATACTGCCTTAGAAACAGATATCATACAATCCATATAGAGCATTACAAATATGACGGTCAAGATAATTTATTTTTGGATTACACAGATTTTTAAATCACATAAAAAGTTCAATTCTGCAGATAAAGGAAGTTAGAATGTTTCCTCATGCCATGTAACAGTGACTTTATGCATGACCTTCAACTAGAGTGTCCTATATATATATAACAGGAGTTATATGTATTTACAGACATATTGCACAGCCATTTTGCATGCTGTACTTCAGAATAAACTTCTTCAGTCTCTCTACTGAATTCTTCCTCGTCAAGATCAGATTTCTGTTATATACCTTTAAAGTCTATCCAGGCAAACACATAAAAAATTCACTATTATATCTTTTCAAGTTTCTTTCTAAGAATGAAAACACAGTTACCCCTATCCTTGATGGGCACTCTCAGTGGCTTCCGGCAACACAGTCATAATTTCGCTTCTTTAATTTTTTTATGGCCATTTTAGTCTTGCATTCCCTTGGTACAATGAAACAGTGCTAAGCTGAAGGACAGAATGACCCACTTTGACCTTCTTGCTGTCCTTTTGTGTACTTTCCTTCAGCTTTACTTTTAGAGGAAACTATTAGTAGTTAGGAATCACAGAGTCACAGAATCATCAAATTTGGAAGGGACCTCTGGAGATCCAATCCCCCTGCTCAAAACATGGCCAGCTAGAGTAGGTGGCTCAGGGCCTTTTCCAGATGGGTTCTGAGGGGTGGAGTTCCTCAGCTTCTGTCTATGAGGACTTAATGGGAGACAGTGTTGAAAGCCTTTACTGAGGTTGAGATCAACAACGTCCACTACCCACATTAACCTCAGAGCCAGGACTGTCTCAGAAGAATAGTGATGATATAGCTTTATTAGTTTACTGAAGTACCACATGAGTACAACTAAACTACTTTTGGATGCAAGCTGCTAAGTCCACATCTTACTGTCAAATGTATTCAGAGGGACCTGGACAGGCTGGAGAGGTGGGCGGAGAGGAACCTCATGAAGTTCAACAAAGGCAAGTGCAAGGTCCTGCACCTAGGCAGGAATAATCCCATGAACCAGTACAGGCTGGGGGTTGACCTGCTGGAAAGTAGCTCTGCCGAGAAGGACCTGGGAGTGCTGGTGGACAACAAGTTAAACATGAGGCAGCAGTGTGCCCTTGTGGCCAAGAAGGCCAATGGTCTCCTGGGCTGCATTAGGCAGAGTGTTGCCAGCAGGACGAGGGAGGTGATCCTGCCCCTCTCCTCAGCCCTGGGGAGGCCTCACCTGGAGTCCTGTGTCCAGTTCTGGGCTCCCCAGTACAAGAGAGACATGGCACTCCTGGAGAGAGTCCAGCGGAGGGCTACCAAGATGATCAGAGGGCTGGAGCACCTCTCCTAGGAAGAAAGACTGCAAGAGCTGGGCCTGTTCAGCCTGGAGAAGAGAAGACTGAGAGGGGATCTCATCAACGTGTACAAGTATCTGAAGGGGGAGTGTCAAGAGGATGAGGCCAGCCTCTTCTCCGTGGTGCCCAGCGACAGGACAAGAGGCAATGGGCAGAAACTGAACCACAGGAAGTTGCATCTGAACCTGAGGAAAAATTTCTTTGCCGTGGGGGTGACAGAGCATTGGCACAGGTTGCCCAGAGAGGTGGTGGAGTCTCCTTCGCTGGAGATATTCAAAACCCGTCTGGATGCGATCCTGGGCAATATGCCCTAGAGGACCCTGCTTGAGCAGGGAGGTTGGACTAGATGATCTCCAGAGGTCCCTTCCAACCTAAACGATTCTGTGATTCTGTGATTCTGTATATTTACCTTATCCAGGAGTATAAAGGCTCAACTGCTCTTCACTGCTTGGTGTGCACATTGCCTTGCTTTAACCAAAATGTGATTCTTGAAATATGTAGAAAAAGAAATTAAGAATCCTAAATAAGAAACTGTTTCTAGCCTCCTAATTGCAGTACTTAGGGCTTTCAGGCCCACAGTTGAAATGGCAGGGCTTTTACAGCTGACTGCTATGGACAACAAACCTGTGGAGAATATCATAATATAGTTTGATTTTCAGACCTACACAAAAAAAATAGGATACTGAAGCAAGGGACATTAAGTTTAGTTTAGCAGATGAACAACTGTGAATGTGTAAGCTGTAAATATATACATAGAGTCATCTGTAATCTCCATACCTGTCTAAGTCCATACAGTTCTCAGTTTTGTCTCCTACATGATTTTTTTTAACTCACATACAGCCATAGGGCATTTAAGTAAGTACACAGTTTTCAGTCACAAAAGATCTTCACTGCATTTAGTTCACAGTTCCTTGAAAGCATTTCTTAGGATTTTTAATGCTTTTATAGGTTATGCTATTCTCTATATTCTATATTTCCATCTTCTTCCTGCAAAAATTCATGACTCAGGGAAATTATTGAAAACTATTTCTGTTCTTGCTTTGCATTTCACAGAATCACAGAATCACAGAATCGTTTAGGTTGGAAGGGACCTCTGGAGATCATCTAGTCCAACCTCCCTGCTCAAGCAGGGTCACCTAGAGCATATTGCCCAGGATCACATCCAGACGGGTGTGTAGACGGGTGTATAGTAAATTTCCATTTACTATACGAGTAAACTTATGCTAGACAATTTAAAACCTTTTAATTCTGTTATATTTTATTTTTAAATGGAATTAAGCAACTAGGACTTTAAAAATCCTACAGTTTTTAAACAATCTAACTATTCACTGAATATTTGTGACTGGAAAACTATTGCTTGTAAGTTGCAAAATTCTTTAGTGCAGTGTCAGCTACTGTTATGTTAATACTGTCTTGTAATCAGTAAATTATCACAAAGAAGGACTTTTTGATACCTTCATTTTGCATGTAGTAACATAATTTATCCTATTTGCCTGAGCATTGTGTTTTTCCTCATGCCAGATATTTGTCTTAGTTTCTCAAGCTTAGGAGAGCGCTTGTTCCCATCCCCATTTTCAACATACTAAAAATGCAAATTTCAGCCTTAAGTAGAAAAACTTTATCTTCCGAAGAATTTAAATGCAAGTATTTATTTTTAAATATCCTGATAAACATACGGCTTTAGATTTCAAATACTTACAACAGCATCTTAACTACTGAAATTTCTAAGCATATATTCACCTGTAATTTATGTTAAATATCACATTCAAATATTTTCTTAAAGCATTTTTAAAAATTACTAATGATTGAAATGTTCTTATTTCTGAAAAATTAAAATAATCTTGGATACCAGAATAAATCTGAAATGAAGTATATAATTTTTATATTATCATAACTGTATGGATTTATGAAAGGAAACATGAACTGAACAATGCGTCTTTGGGTACATGTACAGAGAACCTCCAAAGCAAAAAAAAATTTAACTATTTGTTTGTCCAAAGCTAATATTGTCAAAATAAGAATGATGGATGCATAATAAAATGGTATCAAGGAAAGAATATCTGTTGGGGGGGTATTTAGGATCAGAGAAGGCCTATAGTGTATACAGTATAGCTATTGCTCTGAGTTTGCAGAAGAAGTAGCCTTTTCCTATAGGTTGACAGTGAAAATATTGGCTGAAGAGTCTTGTTTTAATCAGGCATTTGGTGAAGGAAATAGAAGGATTAATTTGGGAGATTCCCTAGTTCTTACTCTTTCAGCTTCTCATCACATCAAAGACTCTGAGTACAATTTTCCTTGTCATATTAGAGTGCTTGTGCTCCTTGTCTTGGTTTGAAATCCTGGAAGAACAGAAATACGTACAGAATGAAAAGTCATGATACAGGCTAATTGTTGTTTCCTAAATACAGGAGGAGGCTGACCACACATTCCATGAAGAGTCAGATTATTTCTTCTTTCCAGCAAACTCATTGTTTATCTTTATATGTTTATTAAAGGTACGTCACAGATCCCTTGCAAATACGTTTACTAATAAAAATAGGATTTCATATTTCATTCCAATGAGGGTGTGTTTCTGTTCAGTAAGTATTTTATAATAAAATGAACCCTTCTTAAAAAATTGTAAATGTATTTTCAGTAATTCTAGACCCAGTTATAACTCTTCCATAAACCATACCAAGCCACCATGCAGGTATCTGCGCTCTCTAATTATTTAACAAATCCTTTATAATGAAATGCACACACTTTAAAGTAAGTGCAGCAATTTTTGATGTAACTATGCTGTGCTGTAAATTCACCATAAATTATTTTTAAGCCATTTATGCAGTACTGTACACTGTCTCTAGTGTGCTTTATATATTATTAATTCTGCATAACTCCCTGGCAGGTATTGGAGGAATTGGTAGGCCCTGAAAAAGACACAGGAAACATGAATGAGCTAGCCTATAGCACTAATGCTGATGGGCAATCAAGCATGTCTGTAGAAGAAATAATGGGTTAACCAAAGTCCAGTTTACTTTGCTTTGGAACACTTGCTTCTGAGAAAGTGAAACTGTTCAACGCAATAAGATTAAATAACGTAAGGCAACCTGGAACCGAATCTTCCCTTCCTGATGTTGTGTTTGTCTCCTCTCTGCTACCATCAACATGGATGTTCTGGGCCAAAAAGAAGCACTATTTATCCATATCACATCCGGACTGAGTAACTACACAGCTCTCCTTTCCCACAAAGATGCACTAAAGAGACTAAACTCACCCAGGGACAGCGAATAGTACATGAAACAAAGCCTTTGATGAGGTTGATTGACCTGCTGGTCTATAACCTCTTTTTTTTTAAAAATGCAGGCCTAAGCCTAGCAAGAAATATTATTCACTGAGAAGTATATGTATGTGGTGCATTCCCAGCATTCTCATGCTGGCATGGAGTTTAGCCCTCACGCTGTTTCAAAACCCAGGCTCTCTTCAAGAGAGTAATGCAGCAAGAGAGGAGGTGCTTTTAGATGGCCAGTTAAAAAGTCAGCTGAATAGGAAAACCCATGCAAAATAGCCATGTAGTACTCTGCCTTTGTCCAATTTCACCTCCTGCCCCTGTCTGGAACTTTACCCCAGACCACGATTCAAGCTGAAACTTGAGATTCTCACATGAAGTTTTACCCTCTCTAACCTAGCGGCAACTGTTTTAGTTTTTTTTTTTTTTTTTAGATTTTCTAATCAATGGCAACTAGCTGTGTCATCTGGATGACTAGCTGTCCAGTGTGTGTTAAAGATGATTAAGAGAGTGATCTGTCTTCCTGTAACTATCCTGCATATAAGGAAGCCATTTAGAGATCTATACAATCAAGTGAATGAAAAAAAAAATAGTGGAAGAATGAAATTAAGTGGTCATTCTTAAAATTACAACAATTCCATAATCTACAAGCATATTATATTTTTGTCTTTCTCTATATTTTTTTATTTAAACACACTATGTGAACTTGAAATTACCTGCTTATATGAAATGTGCAACATTTTAGATTAAAGTCAGTGCGGGTAAAATTAATGATACCATCAGATGCCACAGTCTGTCTCCACCGTTAGGGTGATACTCACTCTACTGTTAATGATCTATGGCTGTGAAATGTTGATATTTCATGTATGAATAGAGGATTTATACCTCATTACCCATCAGGGTGCTTACATGGAGCATTTCTATCTTGAAAAATTAGGTTTTATTTGTCAAGTAGTTTACTGTACCTTGTACCTGCCTCATCTGGGTCAAAAGGCAGAAACTGTGTCCTCTTTGTATCCGCAACCCTCAGACATGCTATCAACACTCAAGAAATAATGGCAATCATTTTTTATGCCCAGTAGATACTTAAACTTTCTTTTTCCATTAGAAATGAGTTCAAAAAACAAATGTTTAAATCCTATGTAGACAACAAGTCTTCCCACCTTAAGTTAACTGTTCCACTTGGTAAAATAAGATATTATTACTTTACTATTGGATGTAGGCACTGTAGCTTTCTGTAGTGTGAGAGAAGTCTGTTATCCCTTAGGGAGCACACAGCAGCCTGATCTATTTTTTCCATGATATATTACCTTCCTAAAGATCTTTCTTTGCATACATTAAATAACCATTTACAAGACTGAAATAATAAGTTGTCCCTGGTACCAGAAGGAAGGAAAAAAGGTGAAATGACAGAAGAAAATGCAGGGAAAACAATTAACTTTTTTACTATTGAGATCTGGGGAAAATATCATAAGTACAGAAAATTAATGAATATGAACTTAAATCATTAGAAGTGATAGAATAAGTCAAGGGTGAATTTTATGTTCTTGAAGAGATATTTCAGTATGGGGGAAGGGAATGGACCTGTAAAGAGAGGATAATGAACTTATGAATGTTTTTCTTCTCCTTTTTCAGATCTTTTCCTTTCTTGTGAGTGAAAGT
Source organism: Struthio camelus (assembly GCF_040807025.1). Taxonomy (NCBI): domain Eukaryota; kingdom Metazoa; phylum Chordata; class Aves; order Struthioniformes; family Struthionidae; genus Struthio; species Struthio camelus. Next base: position 63,553,499 of record NC_090944.1, on the reverse strand, counting down.
AATCAATGAGCAAAAAAATTTAAAGTGGCTCATACATGGTTGCCATATCCACTTCTTTCTAACTTTAAAACCTATCTATTCAACTACTTGAAGTCTGCAATATTCATTGTCAAAAACAATCCTTTTCTCCCCCTTTTTTGGATGAACCTCATCCTATTATTTGAATTTGTTGAGAATTTGTGCAGGACTCTTTTTTTTTTCTGAGATCAATAAATTGTAGTTACAATTATTAGTAAATATTTATTTGTGATTTAGAGTTTAATGGATATTTATGTGTTGAAATATCAGGATACATACACATAGACAAGAGCAGGTTTTATGTCCAAAGTTATCCTGTAGAAAACCTTAGGAAAAATGATAAAACTGTAGAAAAACTTAAATACTTAAGATATAGCATCAAGTGAGATTTAGGCACTTGACATATGTTGATTTTTTTCTAAAACCCATGCTGATTATCTAAGATATTTCTGAAAATTACACTTGGCCTTGAATTCACTATCAATTTCACTTAAACATTTTTGAAAATTTTAGCTTGCATCTCAATGCAACTCAGGCTCATGACTTCATGACCACGTTAGATCACTACATTCTAGGTTAATGAGCTAGCTTTTCCTTATAAATTTTCCTTACGTAGTCATGGAAGTCAGGATAAAATTGGAAGGAAAGATTCCCCAGGACACCAGACGGGGAGTATGGAGCAAGCAAGACTCACCCTCAGTGAAGGAGGATCAGGTTAGGGAACATTTCAAAAAGCTGGATGCACATAAATCCATGAGACATGATGGGATGCACCCCCAAATGCTGAGGAAGCTGGTGGAGGTCTTTGAAAGGCCATTCTCAATTATCGTTGGATGAAGGTGGCGACTAGGGGACATTCCTGATGACTGCATGAAGCCAAACATCATGCCTATCTTCAAGAAGGAGAAGAAAGGGGATCTGGGGAAAACAGACTGGCCAGCCTCCCCTCAGTCACAGGGAAAGTGATAGAGCAAATAGTCCTGGAAACCATTTAAAAACATATTAAGAATGAGACAGTGATCTGGAGTAGTCAGCATGGAATTGCAAAGGGCACATCATTTCTGACCAATCCAAGAGCCTTCTACAACGAAATGATTGGCTTGGTGAGTGAGGGGGGAGCAGTGGACGTTGTTTACAACATCTTGAACATACTTCGGTGAGGCTTTCAACACTGTTTCGCATTAAGTCCTCATAGATAGAAGTTGATGAAGTACAGGGTAGATAAGTGAACGCTGAGGCTTACTGAAAACTGGCTGAATGCCAGAGTCAGAGGGTTGTGATCAGGGCCATGATGTCCATCTGGAGGCCACTCACTAGAGGTGTCCCCCCAGGGATCAATACTGGTGCCAATACTGTTTTAACCTCTTCATTAATGACCTGGATGATGGGACTAAGTGCACAAAAACTGTGAGGAGAGGCTAATGCAGCAGAGGGTTGTGTTGCCATCCGGAGGGAGCTTGACAGGCTGGAGAAAGGGGCAGAGAGGGACCTCCTGAAGTTCAGCAGTGAACCTGCTGAGTTCTGCACCTGAGGAGGAATGGCCTCAGGCACTAGTACAGGCTGGGGGCTGACCAGCTGGAGAGCAGCTCTGTAGAGAAGGTCACTGCTTCGGGGTATGGGACACATTGTGCAATGCAGAAAAAGAGCATTTCAGGATTGCACAGGACTTACAATGGGATGTCTAGTGGAAGAACTAAAGGTGGAGAAAGTCTGGGATCTAGTGACAACATGGAAAACTAGAAGGATAAGGAGATGAAAATGGCTGGTCATGTGTAAATAGGTGGCTAGTTAGTACACTTGTCTGGCCATGCCCTGCATCTGATCAGTGCAGCCTGTCCTATCTTCTCATTAAATACCTTTTCTAACTATTTTGTTGGGTGAGGGACTCTCTACTCCATGTACGTATGTGTGTATGGGTGAAGGTCTAAGTGCCTATAACTGCAGTCAGACCACAGGTCAGAGGTGTCCCTGTGTCTGTGGTGCCAGCAACTGAGAGACCAGAGCGAGTGAAAATAGATGCCAGGAACTGGAGGAGGACTATGGGTCACAGGGGCCATGTGCCTGTGGTGCCAGCAACTGGAGCAAGTGAGTGATGCAAATGAATGCACTATCACTAGCAAACTTCAAGCCAGACTAACCAGTGAGTAGTTGAAGGGACCTGGGAGCCAGGTGTGTGTGTGTGTGTGTGTTTCTCTAAGGGTGTGACCATGAGGAAGGTGGCTACTGGAGGGACCAGGAGAATCCTGGGCAACTGATGAAGAGACTGTGAAGTCTGGGGGTCAGCTGAGACCTGCTTGTGTATGTGTGTGTGTATGTCTAGGGGTAAGGCACCTGGGAAAAGAGAGGGATCCAGGAGCAGCTAGAGGACATGGTGCATGTCCAAGGCTAGCTTCTGGACATATCCACAGTGTGTGCACGTGTGTGGTGTGTGTGTGAGAAGGGTCTGTACCAGCCACTGGCATGGGGCTACGGCCTCAGGGATTTGTATATGCAGGTGCCAGCAACTGGGGAGACTGAGGACCCAGGGGCAGCTGCTGTGTGGACTAGGTGTCTAAGCCAGCACTCAGGAGATCCATATTGTACTTATGAATATATATGTATTCCACTAACAGACCTTCCTCTTGATCACCTGGAGAGGGGAACAGGATGAGACTGTTGGTGCTGATTGTGCCAGGGTTGAGAGCATCTGCCTGTGTTGACCTATGTGGCTAGCCACACATGCATATGTATATTTATATGTTATATATATGTGGTTGTTTACACGCCTGCTGGGCAGAAGTCTGTGCTCAGTCTCTCTCCTGGTTGGACCTAGGGGCAAGGAGTTGCAGCATCTTTGCCTCTGTCAGGCTATTGGATTTGGCCATTCCCCCTAACAAGGGTGGCTGATCGGGGGAACAGGTTGCCCAGAGAGGCTGTGGAATCTCCATCCTTGGAGATATTCATAATACGTCTGGACAAGGCCCCAAACAGCCTGCTCTAGCTGATCCTGCTTGAGCAAGGCAGCTGGACCAGGCAATCTCCAGAGGTTCTTTCCAATCCCAACTGTTCTGTGAATGTGTGTGATTGTTTTATTAGTAAGATACAGTTTATATGTTAAATAACAAGAGCTAACTAGTATCATGTATCTCTGTTTCATGTGTTGCCAACACTAAAATGACTGGCACAATTTCAAATGCAATAAATCTGGTGAAATCTTGTAGAAATGTGGTGTCAAAGAAGCCAATTTAATCTACTTGACCTTAAACGTTTGTCCTCATCACCTTAGTGTCTGATTCAGAAATACACTGAAATTACTTTGCCAGATCTCTGCTATTTCAGTATTCAGCCCTGAACGTTAATTTTCTATAATTCCCAATTTGCAAGTGTGTTCACAAAGAAAAAGAGAGAAAGAAGAAGAAAGGCACATAATTTTTCCTCATTTAGTATATTATGTGCATTTTTATGGCCCTTCATGTCATCTGGTCCTTCTCTGTACATTTCCCCTTAAGTTCCTTACCTCCATTACTGATTTGTAGATCTGATGTTAATATGATATTAGAGCAGGTAAATCTTATTGTAATTACTGATATTTACACTTGACGTAAATGTTAAAGATCCCTCTGCCCAGGGTGCAAAGTTGAGTTAGTTTCTCACAGCTGCGGCAATTTGGATAAACTCAGAAAAACCTGCATTACATAAAGTCTGTGTTTACCTCATACAAAAACCTATAGTTTCAAGTTGTATCTTTGGTGTTGTTGACTACTACTACATTTTCAAGTTTGTTAAAAATATACTTTTTCCTTCCACTTAAGTGGGCAAAAGAGATTAAAATTTCTCCCTGAGACTATATTTGTGCTGCTCTGGGATATAGCCAGACACAAGTAATTCTTTTATAGGCTCATCCCCCTTAATTTACAGTATTGATTTATTTTTTGGTTGCTTTTCCCCCATGCTCCCCAAGTCGTCTAAGTTGATCAGTGACATTATTTTTTTCACCCTGCAGAAAAAAAAAAAAAAACAGCTTTGTCATTGTCATTGTTTAATGAATGTCCAGTTTGTGACAGCTAATAAGAAGTAAGGTAGTCTGAGTTTTCATTAGTTAGTGGTAGTGAGCAGCATATCTGCACATCTGTATATCAACCATATAAGGCTTGTCTCTCCCCTACATCAAACGGCAGCCTCTAGGTTTTTCTGCCCCAGATTTTTAAAGAGGACACGTGCAGATTTATGAGTATGTTCAGCCCTTGGAAAACGAATGCAATTGTGTCCTCTGCCGATCCATGGAAGCTGAGGATGATTTCCTGTGTAGCCTAGCTCATCCAACAGAGCAAGTTTGGGAAGAACCTTCCCCATATGAATGATAGCAGGCATCAGACCCCAATCATTTATTGGTGACATTTCACAGTGCTACCCATCTTGCATGTGCTGTAAAAAACTGTACATGAGATAACCTGATGTATTGCACCATAGTATATGTATGCAGTACAGTATGCCACACAGCCAGGTATGGTCTATTTCTGTCTAACAGATTGCATGTCAGGCCAACAAAGTGTAACAAAAGATTTGTGCATCATGAATCTTTAACGAACTTACAGTGCTTCCTGAAGGCTGTGCTGGCCCGTATGATACGAGGAAGCTGTATCAATTCAGGACGGATTGCATAGATTCCAGCTACACAGGATGAGGAAAAGTGTTAGCCCACCGTTCTCAGCTGAGAGGCAAAGACTGAGTAGCCTGAAAATGTAAACTCATTCTTTCCCCACATAGTCAGTCTTTCTAGAGCAACACTGAGGGCAACGGAATGCTGAGCTGTACTATGTGACAAAGTAAAAGACCATCCAGAGCTTCAGAAGATAATACATCCATTAAAAAGAGAAAATGCTAACTAACTTCTAGGAAGAACAATATATACTGTAGAAGGAAGCATAATTAATGAGAGCAACATGGGATTACAGCATAAACAAGCACTAAGTTCCTAAAGAACTGTTGTATATAACGAATAATTTGCCGGCTCCAGGTTTTAGCATATTCTGTACTATTGGGAAACTAGAATATTAATTTCTTTGCCATCTAACCTTAGCAAAATTTATGTTTTCTACTTAACAGTGTTTGATAATAATAGTATAGCTTAAGGTGTATTAAATGATCTTTCCTTGTATATGTGATACAAAAACATATAAAAAATGCAAACTCTGTGGACATTATATCTGAATAAAGTAAGTTCTTCCAGAGGCAAATGCAGTTTATAACATAAGGAGAAAAGGAGGAGTAGCTTTCTATTGTAAACTCCATTATATTTCATGATGTAATATCGTGTAGTTATTAGAAGCTCAATGCTAGAAAATATGATCTCCATCCAAGTAGCACTTAATCTCTATTACCTGGAGGTTAAAAGTCAAAGAACAATCATCCATGTCAGTGATTCCTGCAGCAGATTGTTACTGAACCGTATAAGGTCATTTAGTGGGGAGAATTAGCTCCTAGCAGCTTCACATGCCAGAGATATTACGGCACTATTCTGCCCCAGCTCTTCTCTCTGGAAAATGACCGTGGTTCTATGGGCTTTCTCAGCAAGGGTGTCCTATACAAAGAAAAGAAAGGCTTATCTTTGACAGACTTTTCTGCAAATAGCAAAGGTAAAAATGAGGAGAACGATTTTGCTGACTTTACCACAAGTATAATCAATTGTCCTGAGTACATTAAAAATATTGGCAAGATATATCCTGTGTTTCTGTAGTTAAGACACCTTTTAAATCATTGTCAGTTTATGCATACAGAGTGAAGCTTTTCTCAAGTGACCACTTGAGAGATCTGGAAAGCCTTGCAAAGCCTTGGAAAGCCTTTGCTATGGGCCATCGACCAAAGACAGATTGGAAACTTCTGTGTTAGTTTAATCAGAAAGTTGCTGATACTGATGTGGGCACACAGAAACAGTTTTCCTCTTGAAACACAGACAATTTAAATGCTATAGTCAGTCAAGGTAGTGAAGATTCCGGCTATGTTGTTCAGAACTGGGCACCAAAATAAAGTCAGGATGAAAAAGTAAAGGATGACCAAACCCTTGGGGTTGCTGTGGCCACCAGACAGAAACACAGGCTGAACTGGTGCTGGAAAATTGTCCAGGAGGAGCCAGATAAGCTGAAGTAAACCACATTTGGAAGGAAACTGGGGAAAGGGGTGGGCCTGTTGTGTATGAAAAACTTCTTACTATGATTCTTTTTATAACAATTGTAAAAGAGAGCAGAAATGGTCTTATTAATTAGCTTGCACCCACTTTTCCCTCAAGTCACACCTATATCAATTCAAAGGAAATAATGAGAGCACATATTTTTCCAACATTTTTAGTTTTGATATGGGGCTGATTTCATTTATTTATTTTTAGTGTTTCAGAAATAAAACATCACTTTTACTCTGCTACCCCTAGCAGGCTATAAGAAGCTGAAATGACCAAGTACCCGTTCCAGCTGCTTGCCATTTTTTGTGGAAACAACACTGAGGAAAGCAAAGTAAGTGGAATTTTCAAATCATTGTTATTTTAAGGCACTTTGTTTGCTTTTTGCGGTTCCTAGGTCCATTTCCATAGAAACAGAAACTGATGCAGTAGCAGAGAGCTCACACTCACTTCTTAGTTTTGGTTGCTAACTTCAAGCTGGGAGCTTAAAATATAATTTAGCAAATAGAAGCCATAGGATAGGGAAGCAGTGGCATGTGAGAACTATCTAGCTGAATGGGCCGAATTCTGTTGTTTTTCACTCTGCATCTGCTCTGGCACAGAGCAAAGGGTGAAAAGGTATTCTTAGATCTCTGGGTAGAAAAGAGAATTAATAAAACATTTGAAATATAATATTTATCTTAAATGATGGAAGTATGCTTTTTATCATTCATCTCTCCCTCCACTTAAAATACATAAATATTCCATTTTAAAACAACATAATTTATTACACAATGTAGTCAGAAATTCCACCAGCCTTACATACCCAGTCTTATATACTCAATAGGTATTTTAGGAACAGAAATATTTTGATAAGAGTAATTACCAGAAAGGGCACATTTATAATTAGTTTCAACTGTATTACAAGACCTTTGTTTAGTGAACTGCACTCAGCTTTCCATGTGATGTGTAGTTTTTCAAGTCTTTCAAAAGTATACTTGCTCCTAGTTAGCATGTAATTTTTTGTCAGAAACAATCACTGCTTACCCTGAATACCTGTTTTCTTCACCATCATCGTGGAGGCAATGAAGGTGGGCAAACATTTGCCTACCAGCTAGTGTTCTTTCCCAGAAATTTGTCAAGTGTGAGTATGTATCATAATTATTTAATGCAGTGTTGTGGAAGTCTTGAATTTTGAAAGCCAGATGAGAACATGAGATCGTCTAGCTTGCTTTAAAGTCTAACTCTGAGTTTCAACCAGTTATCTTTGCACTAAAGAGAACTTACCGAATTCAAAGTATAACTTCCAGAAAGCTTCCACTGAAAGTCGTTAAAAATCAAAAAGACTCCTGTTCTGATAGTCAACTCACTTCAATGGTTAATTAACTTTGTTGTTAGAAAGTTGTCCTGGATAGAAGAATCAGACCCAAACAGATTCAGGACACTGGGCTATACTGTAAAAGAGAAGAATTTTGAAATAAGCCTGAAAGCACTTTCCTTTTTTCTTGCTTTACTTTCTTTATTTTTTCTTCAGAAATTAGTATTTTTTTCAGTTGACAGGCAAATTTTCTGTGCTTAATATGAAGTGCATGCTCAACAGACATTATCAGAAGAGATGCAGACCCCCATTCCCTGTGGTGAATACTTAACCCCTATTTCACGATACATCCTGTGCAGCAACACCAGACAAAGTATATTATGTGACATAGTGTCCTGCAACTTAAGCGATACAAACAGAGGAAATGCAGAGAATAATTATCTTTTTGCTAGTGAGTGATAGTTTGAAAAAAGAAGGACAAGCTGTTTAAAGATACATAGGATTGAAGATATTGTTCCCATGAGATTTTTTTAAGCTTCTCTAGACTCTTCATTAATCTGGTTCCCTGAGATCTGAGAAGTGTGTGAAGTCAGAGCACAATGTTGGAAGCCGTTATTATATTGCTCAACGTATTAATTTCAACAAGCCTTTAACTTTCAATGGGCTGTTGTTTAATAAAGAGATTCATGACCTCAACATTATTTTAATAAACTTCTAAACTTCTGGATTATTTGTTTTAATCTCTTTTGCATATGAATTTATTGCACACTTTAAATACACCATAGCTTCATAGCTCACAGTGAAGTGACTGAATTTGCCCATTCTTACCCATAAACTTTCTTAAACAGTAAGAGCTTTTTTAGAGGCTAGACTATTTTTCCACATCCTCTAATTTTATTTTATTTTATTTTGTTCTGAAAGCTTACTCCAAGCAAATAGCAGACATTAATTAGAAAGTGAGATGTCTGATTTACTGTTTGCTAATAAGAAATGAATCACCCTCCACACTCTTGACAGTTCTTCAAGGTGCAACTAGTACAAAGAGTTCCTGCCATCAGAAGATCAAAATAGCTTTGCACTATTAATCAGTACATCACCTCAAAGACATACCATACACCAAAGAGTATAAGGCAGCACTTCTATTTTGTATTGGCTTCCCACACCCCTTTCCCCACGCTTGTCAAAGTACTTTTTCTTTTAAACACTCTTTCTCAGTTACTTTCTGAAAAAGGTGTAGAAAAGTCTCATTTCCCTTCCCACCTTTCTTGGTAAACATTTTATCTGCTTTTCACCTACCTTTCCACCCTGTGTCTTCAGCTGTAATTCAAAGAGCAGGGCAAAATAGGCCTAACCTCAATTTCCTGTGTTGAATGTGCAGCTGCTTGACTGATGGCCTTATCGATTATTAATGAAAGGAGCTCATGTGCATATGCATGGACTTTTCTTATTATTAATTCATAATGCAGCTGCTGCAAAGGCAGAGACTGGAGGGCTCAGTCTCCTCCCCCGTGAAGACATAAGTAATGCCTCTTCCTCAGCTTCTGTCTGATTCCTGTCCCTTTGCCAGCTTACCTTCAATTATGCAGCAGCACGAAGTATTTTTCTTTCTTTTTGTGTTGATCTGATGTCTTGCACACCAGTCTTACGCTAGCTGCAAAAAGATGAACTGGGAAGGTTGATTTCAAATTCTCCAGTAATATTTCTGATGAAAAATAAAACTTAATGGGAATAATGAGAGTCCATATCTCATTTCAATTATTTTCAGTTGTTCTCAAATGCTGCAACACATGCTTCATTTAATTCTACAATGAACACTACATGCGGCATGGTGATGTTTGTCGCTGGAGACGAAACAGATGCAGAATACCCCAGAGGAAATGATGAAAAATAATAAGATAGTTACCTCTGCAGCTACATTTTTCAGGAATATGAAACAGAAAACACTAGAGACTCAAAGGAAACAATGTCTTCTTAGTGAGACTATTTTCTATGAAAAATACAAAAGGGTAGAGGCCCTGGGAATTTCCAGAACATTATCGAGATAGACAGACACACCGGGCTCTTATTCTGTGTGAGCAGTTATTATTTTCTCTCCATAACGGTTCTGGATATTTCATGGTATGATCTGGCCTTCAGCAGAGTTTGTCTTCATGTAATTTGCAATTTGAATGATAACAAAGCAGAAAACACTTTTCATTGAATAACTCCAAGTCTATGAATTCATTGTTTGTGGGTGAGGTGTGTGACAAAAGAAAGAAAGAAAGAAAGAAAAAGACTAGATTATGATTTATTGAGAAAAGATTAAAGCTTTCCAAAGTTTGAAAAATTTTCCCCAAAAATGCAAGTCACTTCTATCTAGTAATCCAGATAGAAATCTCACAGGTCACCAGAGTGCACATGCCCACAAAGCTTGTCATACGATAAGACTCCATGTGGGTCCTGTCAACTCTTGCGGAGGAAACCCTGAACACAGGGATTTGCAAATAGACTCAGACTGAGAATGGGTGCAGTTTGACAGCTGAGGTCAGACTATAACTGAGTAAAGAGAACATGTTTACACGGCTGCACATGAAGTCCAGGAAGGGTGGAGAAAGAGAAAGGTATAAAAAATCAGCATTGACACATTTGAGAATCACTTCTCAGAGGAATAAGAGGGATACTAATGGATGCTGATGTTAGAGATGAAATAAGAATTTCTGAACACTCATGGGCTCTGAATCTGCTAACACTTTGCACAATTCGCTTTACACACACACAGAAATAGTCCCATTGTAGTCCAATATAAAATTCCTATTTTAAGATTTTAAAGCCGTAAGGGATCATTAGATCATCTCTTCTGACCTTCTGCGTAACATAGATCATAAAATATCATGCAGAGACAGTTGTACTGAGCCCAAAACTTCTGTGGAGTCATAAGTCATGGGAGCTTCAGTGTCAAGTTTTGTCTTCAATATTTGATCTTAAAAGCAAGGTAATTTACCTTTAGATAAATAGAAAACCTTGTCTCTCTTTACCTAGCAATGTCTGCACTTGCTGCAGTAGAAGTCAAGGAACATGGCCATTTAAATTAATGCAATTTATGGAGGACTTCTTGTTTGATATCATCTTGTGGAGCTTTGTTTGCTGGCACTAACACATCTATTAACATGTATATTAAATGAGCAACACTCAATATACATACAGCGAGGCAGTGACACATCCCTGACCAAATATTTATATAGAACTAAAAGCTGTGACATATGTTTCAGCACTTGTCCAATGTGATCATTAAACACTGAATATGTCCATTAGTCCCACCTCATCTGCACATGCCAGCTTTGATGCTCAGGTGCCATAGAGTGGAGAGGCCCTCCCATCCCAATTATTCTTTTTTTTTCCTAACCTCAAATTTCCATGCAATTTATTTACTTTTTTGTAAGTTTATATGCAAGTTTTATCCACCTCAGTGCTCATTAAGACAGGCCACATAATCAGACAGGTCCAACACAGTAAGTTCAAAATGGCTGTGTTTGTTTAAACCCTCAAGCGCTCTTTACTGATAGAAAGCTTATTTATTTCTTCCTCAAGCCCAGCAGAAATCTGCTAGGAACTAGTTGTGTGATTTATTTTCTCATCTCTCCCTATGAGGCTTGCAAACATTTTTCAGATTTGGGAGGAACTGCTCTGAGCAGGAAATGTCTGCAGACTCAAAGTGAATGTAAATATCTGTTTTTACCACCTGAATCAATGACAGAAGAAAAGAAATAAAGGTCACTGGAAATTCATTCCATTGAATAAAGGAGGTAAGATTCAGCTGCATGGTAGAAATGAAAAAAACACACCTGAATTTTAATCTGGGCTTCAGGTGACTGTCTTTACTTTTCCCTGAAGTAGCCATGTAAGTGAATGATTTTGATAAAATCTCCATCTTCACAACACACTTACCAAAGCTTTCATGCAGTGTTGCTGTTACTTCCTACCCTCCAGGATTTTAACAGCAGCTGACAGTCAGACTATCTGCTCCCTTTAAAGAGAAAAAGTAAAAGCTCATTTTTGGAGATATATATATATAAATACACACACACACACACACACACACACACATATATACATTTTTTTTCCTGATATATTAAAGACCTAAGTAGATCAGCTATCGGGGATGGTCTGATCCAAAATTCCCCATACATGAGTTATTTTAGATAACACCTTTTAAATATAATGACGGATATGAATACATTAGAGTAGCTCTGATCTGGACATGGGATTTTTAAATTCAATGGGAATACACATTAGGTACAACTACGTTTACTTTTTTATGTAATTAAAAATAAATAAGAAAGTTACCTGTAGGTGACTAACCTCACACAAAATAAGAATCAATTAAGCCCTTCACTGAAATTTGACCAGAATCCAGATTTACACCTCTGCAAAGCTTGTGAGTGGTAAGGTATGTACATCTCCTATTTATCCTTTTTAGGCATAGAAGTGTCAAAATACCACAGAAAACTATTCGCAGCACTGAAAATCTGCATATGTACTTTGTGATTAGAAGAGTCTCAGGCAGATAAGGAAGACCTATGCATACAGCTGTGCACTGAACTCCAGCTCTCAAGGTGATGAAGTTCACCGTTGTTTTGGCCTGATTCACGCTCTAAATATTTATGAAATGTTAACTCCTTTTGGTTGCTCAGAAAGGTATTTTCCTTGTATGCTGTTTGATTTTGCCCAGATGTAATCTTTGATTTTATCCTCAGACCAATGGAAAACCTCTTAACATTTGCTAATGACACTCACTTGCCTATTAATTTTTAACTATAAGTGTTCATTTTATTTTCACTATTTTGTTATACCTTTTAATGCCAACCAGCTGTCCAACAGCAAGACTGTGACATTTGTTTCCTAGGCAGTTCCAAAACACTGATTCCACAGAAAAAAATCTTGAGTAAACATATCTATGTTTTCCTCTCTTTCTTTTTCTTTGTTCATGACAATATTAAATAATGTTTCTGTTCATCAATAGGTGTATCTTTCAATTATTCAGGAAGTGAAGGAGGTAGACGTGGCAGATTTAGTGTGATGATAGCTAAATAATTTATCCTAAATAAACCTAATACAATGAAAAAGATGCTGGTGAGGGATTGTGAGGGACAGAAATAACATTTGTTCAAAATTCCTGTTGAAAATCCAAATTGTTATTGTATGCTGTCATACAGATATTCAAAGACCGTTTAAGAAGCATATTCTTTTAGATGCACCTTCATGCATCGTAAGTGATTTCAGTCAGGTCAACAAAATCCTGAATTGTGGTATTGTAAGTGGAAAGAGAATTTGCCTCAGAACTTTATAATTTTAGGAATCCATTCCTTGTCATAAAGTGATGTAAATTGTAGTTGAAGTATTACTCATAGTAGCAGTTTTAAAAGAAAAATACTAGTTGGAATGTAATTTTTCATACATGCCCTTTTCATTGTTTAACAATTATTGAAAGGGAGGCATAACTACTTTCACAGTTTGCTTTGAAATTAGCATTCATATATGTTATCAAGGAAAAAAATGGAATACTGAGGTTACAATTACCTGTCTTAGTTTACATAATAAATATTCCTACTAGGGACATTTTTTTTTTGTAAATGCAGGCATAACCACAGAATGTAGCACCTGAATAATGAGTGATACTTATGGGTAATTGCTAGTGAGTTCAGTCTGAACTGAGTAAGAATGAGGTAAATAGCACTCACAGCATTCCTCAGGGGAGCAGGAGCAGAACTGTGTCTTAAAAAAAAAAAAGAACTAGCTAATGTTCAGCTCGCTTTGCAGTCTTTTGTGCTATCCCACACAGGCTATAGCATTTTCCTTTGTTTTCCCATACTTACAGCCCATATTTTGGGACTGCAAAACAGTTAATGTTTCAGCCTGATAGGGATGTAAGTATTCACATGTTCATAAAATGGAGCAAGATTGAGGTTTGTTTGGTTTTGAGAACACTAATACTTATTTGATTTCTTTTCTCTCTTATTTTCTATGGCCTTCAAAAAGAGCAAACATCTTCAGGGTAAAGAAAGTTCTCTTGAATCAGTGAATCCATTGTAAACATAGTGGGCTCTATTGGATCACAAGGGAGAATTATAGACTCGTGGCATGTGACTAACGTTTTTTGTGGACGGCAGCCAGATGCAAAGAACGAAAGTGGGAATGGGAAAGAGAAGACTTACACAGAAGACCGCAGAAGTTCCTATCTGAAAACTCCCATTACTTAATAAGTAATACTTATTAGTATAAGCACCATAAATAGATAAAAATTAAGTCAAAACTAAGCATTAAAAAACAGTGCCAATTGTAAGCATAATCGTTAGAAAACATGGCAGGATTAATGCTTCTAAAAATGTGGATGACTAGAGAACAGTTAAGGTAGATAGGCAATCTATCTGCACCACTTATTGTATTATCATTTATGTCCCCACCCTCTGTGTGATCATCTCCTCAATCTAATTTTAGCTTTCTCCTCCTCCAGCACCCCAGCTGGTGGATGCTATTGCCCTCTTCTGGCTAGAAACTGCGCAGTGAAGCTATTCAACAAAGGCATGCCCTCAGCAGTTCAAGGATAATCCGCGAGGAAGATCTTGGTCCAGGTCAAGTGAGTTTCTGCTGCAGCTGGATTCTTGTATTCCAGAAAGCCTCAGCACGGTGCAAAACATCACATAAAAGCCTAAACAAATACTGTTTCAGACAGCAAGCTAATAAAAATAAATATGATTGAAACAAAGGTAAAAATATCATTTATTTAAGGAAGAATGGATCACACAAAATCATTTACAGAGGTGTTGGTTGATCCTCCTGCCACTGCGAAAATCCACGTGGGAGAGAGTCCTGGCTAGGTAAGGTTCCTCTGGGCAGATGCCCTCCTGAACAGCCTCCTTCAGTCATCTCCATTTAAAACAGACAGGCATCATGGATAGTGGAATCGCATTATTCTCCAGTCCAAATTTTTTCTTTACTCTGCTTCCTGTGGTGGGCCCCTCCTGATCCCTCTGCTGTGACAGCAGCTTTAAGGGTTTAACAACACGCTGCCTTTTGATCTCATTTCAGCAGCTGTGATTAAATAGACACACATCGCTTGCTGTGCCACTATGTGAGCAGCCCATGGTTCACCTTCACTGAATTAGTACCCGCTGAGCACTGCAAATATTTGAAATGTCAATCCATTTGATAATGTCAAAGAGGGCTGCAAATACCACAGAATGGCACCAAGGAAATATTCAGCTCACTCCATGGCATATGTAATATCTCTTTTCTGCAGGACAAAAAACATAGTTAAACAGAAACAGGAAACCATCATAAGATGATGCTAAGGTCAACAGATCTAATAACCTGAAGTTGGACATGCTCCTGCAACTTATCATCTTAAAATTTTAACCAACCTCTCCACCCCACCAAATTCTATTATTCTTCTATCCCAGTTTGCCCATTTTAGCAAATTATTTTCTATTAATAAAAATTGGGATGTTCATAACAGTGACCTATGTGTTTTATGTACAGATTCTGTCACTTAAAATCAGCATAGAAAGTACAGTCTTGTTATGACATCTTTATTACATTTTTCCAGTCAAGAATCCTAAGCCAGCGGGAAATATTTTATCTGAATAGAACACAATAATGAGGCCATATTTTCAGTTATAGAAGCTTGGATCAGCAAAGAAGCAGGTGAAAATAGATGAGATTAAGCTGACTAGTAGGTTGCACTTTGCCCTGTAGAAAGATTTACCTTTACAAAAAAAAGCGGGAAACAAGACATTAAACTTTTTGCCAGGTGCTGAAGGAGAAAGGTACCATCCTAAAGCATGCATAAAGAACAGAGATCTAACAATTGCATAGAAAAGGCAATGGTCTTCAAATGAATTATATATTTTTTTATTACAATTCCTTGCTAAGTTACAGATTTTTAACAACTTCCAGTTGCAACTGCTTCCAGTTGCATGTAAGAAAATATATATTATTGAAGCAGCACAAATTTCCTTTTTCACTAAAGAGTTATTCAATCATCCAAAGCTTTTTCAAAAAAAAATAAAGTTCATGTACTGACTGGCAGAGCAAATACCATGTGCCTTATTTGTGGCAGCTGAGAGTTAAGAAATACTTGTTTCCTTTGTATGCTGATGAAGACTAATGCTTCACTGAGCACAAATACATCTGCCTGTAATTAGTAGAGTGGTACCTTAGCAATAAGAAGTTATAGTGAGACTGTCCAATTATCTTGACATTTCAAAAGGCAGCTACTTTTCAGTAGCTCATAAGCAGTTGCCAGGTTAATCTAAAGAGATATTTTTAAATCCATAAGACAAGGAAAATTACAAACTGCAGAACGATGTTCATTAGCATCAGGCACCCCAAAAAACCCTTTCTGAAAGCTTGGCTACAAGTTCCTCTTGCGTTTATCAGTCACTTGAACTGCTTCATTTCCAATTTTTTAGCTTCATTACTGAGGAAGATGACTTACATGATCACTCTGTCTGTGGCTCTCTTTTTCCCCATTAATTTTTAAACCTACTAGTCTACCTATCCATCAGATTCGGTTGTGGTTGCAAATACAATTCATATCCTCCAAATTCTGCAGCAGTGAAAGGTGAGAGAGGAATGCTGCCACCTTCTCATAAGTTCAAACTTTGTTAAACACCAGAGCATCCGCATAAGAAAAACTTGATGAATGTCTGAATTACAGAAAAAACTTCTTTTGAACCTATCAATCAATCATGAGGTGTAAACTTGTAGATAAATTGCGTAATCAATCCCAGCATTCACAAAAATACTTTTTCTGTTTCATATCATTTAGACCCAATCTTTAGAGAAAAACATCCACTCCACCTAAAGATTTTGACTGTACTTTCATCACCAAAATTAACCTAAAACTGTACTGTTGGTAGTAATGCTTGTGGAGAGAAGAAGGAGATGTCATGAGGATGGAAGATTTTGCAAACTGCACAAACACATTCTGTCTTTGCATCAATTAGAAATTACCATGGCAGATAAAAAGATAGGGCTTTCATACCCTACATATTTCTGAAGACAGGAAAATTTCAGATCCAGATAGGACACTAGATGGGAGGGGATACTATAGGAATGACCTGAATCAGAGCACAAGCACTTTGATTCAGCCTCACTTAATACTGTATATCTAGATGGCTGTAAATATCATAAAGCACACCCAAGTTATCCTTTAGAAACAGCTATTGTGAGAAGAATATAGGAAGACTCTTATTCTATATCTTTCTCAAACTACAGGCTTTCTCAGAATACAAATATCAACTTCTACAGCAGTCAGCGGGAAATCACACTTTATTTGAAAAGAGGCAAGATTAAAAAAATAAAAACAAAACACAAGGGAAAAAACACCCTTCCATACAGACACATTAATTGGAAAATATTTACCTAATGTTGCCAATATATCTGTATTCTTTCCTGCTAATATAATTATAAAAAATATTTAAAAAAAGGGGGCAGGTCTTAGTCTATACAGCTAATGCAACTAAAATATATGTAAGAAGATTTATTAATGACAGATATAGTTGACCAGTCTGAGAACCACTCTGTATACAGACAAGTGATTTCCAGTAAATCTTGCAGAGATACTAACTTCTAAAAGAAGTTTGGAAGTTTTACTTACCATTGTGCCTATTGTCTTTGTCAACATCCCACTGCAAATACCCCAAGCATCAGAAGTTATTACTGATCCTCTCACTTCTTGTTCTGAGAAAGTTCAAGCTATATTTCCTCTTATTTTTTGTAATGTAAACAACTTCTATTGTAGTTTTATTTCCATTACTTTACTGAGTTTTATCTCTGTCTCAAAATATGAATACATGCATGCACACAAACACATACACACTGCTGCACTAATTTTACTGCCATTTAGTTAGAAGTGCAACTGAAAAATTCAGGTATCTTGTGCTGCTCCCTCTACTTAGCATGTGTTAAATTAAACCTGCACTGTTGATCACTGTTTAAAAAAAAAGTACTTCAAAAACAAGGTTATCAATTACCGCTCTCCCACCTGCTTTTCATCTGAGAGCAGGAGAGCAGGAGACTGCAGTCAAAAGCAGGCAGGCTCTACAAAGCCTCTGAGTTTTGCTCACCTCTGCTAATTTTTCCTTTGATCATATTATTAGACAACAATGTCAGATATTCTTTTTCATGTATGCAGTTTATCTCATATCTGTACCTTCTTATCCCCTAATCAGAAAGGGACTATAATTCTGATTAAGGCCTCTGCTATGCAGGCATTCATTAGTGTAATTCTTTCTTTGCTCATCTCCCTCAGTCACCTTTGAAGTGATTCAGTTGCTCAACTAAAGGACAGAATATGAATATATTTCAGCAATGGAGTGGCTTAAATGGAAGATATCTCTTATCTGACTTCAGTACATGCTTTATCCTTGGGCAGACTTTAAGCACCCTCAGACACTCTTCCCAAGCAGCATCAAGAAAAGGTCCCTTCAGTTGTTCTCCAGACGAAGGCAAGGCAAGGTGCTTTCTAAGTGCCTGATTAGCCCATTCCCTATTATTCTTATTAATTTTTTTAAATACGCATAAGCCTTTCTGTGCCATCAACAAAACTAATATCTAAGTTAAAAGTGGAGGACATTAATTAGAAAATACACTCCTGGCTGATAATTAAAATGTGCATATTTATCCATTATACTAGGTTCTGGCTTTGAAGGGTATCAATTTATTTTTCACTCCTGAAGAACAGAAGAAATAAAGGCAGAGCTACGTTTGTGTGGTGAGATCTACTGATGGCCTTAGCTTTATTTGCTGGTTTTTGGGGTTTTTTTTTTCCACATCAGTCCTCATTTTGCAGATCGTCACAAAATAGCTCAGGTTGGAACGGACCTCTGGAGATAACCTGATACAAGCCCCCTGTATCTGACATAAGCAGGGCCAGTCAGTGCAGGTTGCCCAGGACCATGTCCAGTCACATTTTGAATATCTCCAACAAAGGAGATACCACAACTTCTCTGGGCAGCCTGTTCTGGTGTTGAAGCACCCTCAGAGTGAAAAAGTATTTTCTTATGTTCAGATGGGGTTTCCTGTGCTTCAGTGTGTGCCCGTTGCCTCTTGTCCTGCTGCTGGGCATCACTGAGAAGAGTCTGGCTCCATTTTCTTTACACCCTCCCATCAGGTATCTATACACATTGTTCACAGACTTCTCTTCTCCGGGCTGAACAGTTTAAGCTCCCCAGCCTCTCCACCTATGACAGATGCTCTAGTCCCTTAATCTTCTTTGTGGCCATTCACTGGACTAATTCCAATAGGTCCATGTCTTTCTTGTCCTGGCAAGCCCAGCACTGGATATAGCACTCCAGATGTAGCCTCACCAATGCTGAATAGAGGGGAAGGCTCACCTCCCTTGACCCGCAGGCAACACTCTTCCAAATCCAGCCCAGGATACCACTGGCCTTCTTTGCCAAAGGGAAAATTGCTGGCTTATGATCAATTTCATGTTGACCTGGACCCCCAGGTTCTTTTCTACAGAGCTGCTCTCCAGCTGGTCAGCCCCCAGCCTGTACTGGTGCAGAACTCTGCACCTCCCACTGCTGAACTTCAGGAGGTCCCTCTCTGCCCCTTTCTCCAGCCTGTCAAGCTCCCTCCGGATGGCAACACAACCCTCTGCTGCATTAGCCTCTCCTCACAGTTTTGTATCATCTGCAGACTTGCTGCAGGTGCACTCAGTCCCATCATCCAGGTCATTAATGAAGAGGTTAAAACAGTATTGGCACCAGTATTGATCCCTGGGGGGACACCTCTAGTGAGTGGCCTCCAGATGGACGTCATGGCCCTGATCACAACCCTCTGACTCTGGCATTCAGCCAGTTTTCAGTAAGCCTCAGCGTTCACTTATCTACCCTGTACTTCATCAACTTCTATCTATGAGGACTTAATGCGAAACAGTGTTGAAAGCCTCACCGAAGTATGTTCAAGATGTTGTAAACAACGTCCACTGCTCCCCCCTCACTCACCAAGCCAATCATTTCGTTGTAGAAGGCTATCAATCAGGTTGGCTAAGCACAATTTTTCTTTTGTAAATCCATGGAGACTAGTCCTGATCACCTTGCCCTTCTTGTGTCTGGAAGTACTCTCTAGAATTAATTACTGCGTTACCCTCCCCACCATCAAGGTGAGACTGACTATCCTGTAGTTACTTGGATCCTTCTTCTTGACCTTCTTACAGAAGAGGACAATATTTGTTTTCACCCTCTTACGGGGTAGGGGTGGGGAGTGATATATTTTTTTTTTCCAGTCCTCTGGAACCTCTACTTATTGCCATGACCTTTCAAAGATAATTAAGAGTGGCCTTGCAATGACATGGGCCAGCTCCCTCAGCACTCACAGATGCATCCTCTCAGGGCCCATGGACTTCTGTCTATCCATTCTGTTGATGTGTTCCCTAAACTGATCCTCCTTCACTGAGGATGTCTTCCTTGCTCCAGAATTTCCCTTTAGTCTCAGGGGCTTAGGATTCCTGAGGCTAGTTTATAAGTAAAAACTGAGATGAAAAAGGCACTCACTACCACTGCCTTTTCTGTGTCCTTTGTCACAAGGTTCCCTTCCCCTTTTAGCTGTGGACATACATTTTCCATAGCCTTCCTTTTGCTGCTTGTGTACTTATAGAAGCCTTTCTTGTTGCCTTTCATGTCCCTTACCAGTGTCAGCTCCATAAGAATTTCAGCTTTCTTAACCCCATCCCTGCACACTCAAACAGCGTCTCTGTATTTCTGCCAAGTCATCTGTCCCTGCTTCCACATCATGTATACTTTCTTGTCCGAACTTTGTCAGGAGCTCCTCGTTCATCCATGCAGGCCTCCTGCTACCCTTACTAGATTTTCTACTTGTTGATATGCTTGAGTTGAATATATTCCATGTACTTATATCTACCTACCTGAGTATTATTTACCACCCTTTACTCTTGCATGTGCAAGCTACAAGTCTTTTGCTCCAGTTTTTCTTCAGGATTTATGAGGACAAGAAGGCAGGCTTAACGATGGCATTCCTAAATGCACAGGTACTGGGATACTTCAGGCCATGCTACTCTACCTAAGCTAGAATTTGAAACAATTAGCCATTGCTTCAATATAAAAAATAGCCAGTCCTTATACAGAGCCAGCAAAAACACAAGGAATGTGCACATGAATGTGCATGTTCAAAAAAAAAAAAAAAAAGTATAAAACAAGAGCTAAAATTAGTGCTAACCACCACTCCCATACTGCTTGCTCTCACTCTCCATCCCCATCCCTGACAACAGGAAGGTTCCTGTTTCATTCCCGCTAATTAAAAAGGAAGGCTTGAATAAAGACTCAGATGACCTTTATTTTTAATTAGGTGAAACAAACAAACAAGCAAAATCCCAGAGAGCAGCTGCAGCACATAGTGGCAGCTCTCAGCCATGAGAAGTCTGGGCAAACTTAGGTAAGTATATTCAGTAGAACTCAGTATTCAGCTGACCTGAATAAAAGTATCCAGTAGATCCAAGTAAAAATTGACTAGTCCTGTCTTAAAGGCTATCAATGAAATATAACTGAACTAAGACAGGAATGAAGAAAATACTTAACTCTCCACTCACCATAAATAGCACAAGCTAATACAAAGTTATACAGATAATCTATCATTACCTAGGTTATTAGTCTACAGAAGGAAAGACATAGTAAGAAAGGGACTTCTGTCAGAGAATAAGCAATTTTATATTTGCCTGTAAAGTCAGTCACCACGACTGCTCTGGAAAATAGTAATTGAGAAGTGCAAGAAGAATTTCTTGTACCATCTTTGTGCTGAACCTGACCTTCTGAGTGCTTCTCATCCATTTAAGGATAAAATCTAACAGGTGGACTTACAGACCTTCATGCTTTAGATTTACCTGCTATACTTTTCCTGAGCAAGTGAGATGCTGAATCTTATCTAAGCGACAATGGGTAAGTGCTGAGCAGTAAACTATGCAGCTAGGTGCAGCCTCAAATGCATGTTCGGTTTTGTGACAAGAACTCTCTTCTTCCTCATCTGCTCTACCATGCTGCATGTTTTACTAAGCCTCAGAGCACACCAAAGTTCATATATAAATGCAACAGCATGATAAATTTCCACCTGCACTAACTCCGGGAGTGAGAAAGCAGCTCAAACATTAATACATCAGAGAAACTGCAAACTCGCAGAACATCTTTGTGCAGCAACTGGAAGCAACACAGACACATCTGAAAAATTCTGTGCCTGAGCTGCAAGCCCTTATGAGGCTATACTAATAATTTTGAAGCTGAGCTATCGTGATGCAGGATGATGAAAGTGCTGCCCCCTTTAAGTTTGGAATAGGCTGGTGCTACTGCTTCTTTTGGTTGCATCCTGAACGTCAGTGCCTGCAGCAGCTCACAGAGGAATGAATAGCCTGGTCAGACGGGGGCTTCTGCATATCTTCATATCATCAGCGTATCTGTATATGCTGTGGCACAGGCTGGGAACTGCTATCTTAAAGGAAGAAAATTATCTTCAGTTAGCTGATAGGTGATATTATAGCCTTGCACAGGCAACCAGTTATCCTGCATTGGCAAGAGTTCTGCCAGAACGGGGAGTCACTACTACTCTGAGGAAACAGCTAAATTTTTCAAGACAGGAGAAACGCTGTTATGCAGAGTGGTACCTCATACTGTGTAGGTCTTGCTTAATACTGTATGCTGTCAGACATTGCAGACATTAGAGACACCAGTATGGACAATCACCAGCTGAACCTTTGCTGTGCTGGGATTCATTATGCAGTAAAGACATCCAAAACTAATTATATGTTTCTTCTACGTGGACTAGAATGTACATAGCTGTGAGAACTAAGATAACCCCCAGCAGCAGATATTAACACCCCTAGAGACAGCTAATCCTAAGTGCTGCTTTTAGGTAAGCTTGCTGAATCACATACTTTTAATATAACTTGTATAGGAGGTAAGTTACGATGATAATTCACCTCTACTTTTTGCTGTTGTAAAGAACAATTGCAAGAACTGGATGACTATCTGTACAGCTATACTGAGGAAACTGAGGCAAAGGCTGAAATTAAAGCAGTCGCGTTATTAGCACTAGATTCTAGGTAGCCTTGACCAGTTTAGAGTTGTTGTTTTTTTTTAAGACTTTTTCTTACATCCAGTAAAATCACTTCAAAATACCACATTGTAATGCAATTACTACTTATTAAACAATGATCTCTTCTCCAAATCTATCTATAATCATGCATAGATAATGCAGTTCAGTGTGCAAGTTATTATGAGGATTTTTTTTTCCTATTCAGACAAGGAATAAATGCTCAGAAGTTTTCATGTGCAGACTAAAACAGAATATTCAATATGAAATAAATCTGTCAGGACTGCCCTATTTACAGGCCTTGTGGTCTCTTCCATCTAATGGAGGGAGGTGCTGGGGGAAAAAGTAAGCAGAGAACAATCTGTGTGCCCTCCTAATAGGTTATATAGGGAAACATTTCATCTGCTCTTCAGCTCAGCCCATCCTTTGAGGTTGCTCCAGATCACTCCAAAATGCTCTGCCTAAGAGCATTCAAAGAAGGGAAGTGAAGGAAAAGACATAGGTCTTGACTATGTACTTGAACTTGATCCTACATAAAAAAAGAACAGGAGCAATGCCCTAAAGTTAAATGAATTACAGCTGTGGCTAAGAGTGAGAAGCAGGAAAGAACAGAGATTTTTTAAAGCTGTGTAAACCAGTAGGCCTGGCAGTTTCTTCAGTTAAATGCCCTTAGTCAGAAAGCTATCAAGCAACCACATTCTGCTGTTTATTTTATTGATAAAATGGTGGATACAGATGATGTACAGAGAAGTAATTAAATTACAAAACATGTATAATTCCCCTTAAGTACAATTATCCAATCCCATTTACATTAACAAAAAGATCTCTGCATGTTGTATGTAGGCCCTTGCTGCATGTTTTACAGACATTCATTACACAACTGTAGAAAAATCATTTTTATACAAAGGATAAGAAAGCTTAGAGAGAGTACTTTGATCTTTTAAGGTGTATGTCAAAATGCTGAGCCCAATCATTCTAGTCAGGCTGTGGCAGACCTCTGTTTTATGTCTTTGTTTCCTCTCTCCCAGACCTTTAAAGCAAAATCAAGATAAAGATGTGAAATGAGCATAAAATATCAAGGGAATGCAATGAATTGATTGTGGATGAACAATGTGTATCAAGATTTCCCATAGAACTTTCTGTAGTATATGTCCTGACTTTCTAATCTAGAACTAAAGTTTTGAATGGATCCAAATCAAGAATTCTGCTCCAGAAAGTTGATTACACTTTTCTCGTGAACCCTTCTGTATATAACACCTATGCAGCTGTATCACTGAGATGAATGAAATCACTTCTTATCTGACCATGTTTAGTAGGATAGATATTATTAGAGTCGGTTAGTTTAAGTCAATAGCTATAATAAAATGTACATTTTTCCCTAGGGTAGACAAGTAGTCTGCTAAATGCTTTGCCCAGCTCATTTATTTAGAATGATAATAAAAAATGTGACCCATAGCAGAGGTTAAACAATTCTTCTCCCTCTGTTTCTACAAATGAGTAAAATGGACATTTGCCAATATCACATTTATAGCACAAGGAAGTGGGAATTCTACAGAGTAGACCAGGAATGGTCATTAAAAATGCTAGAAGCTGCTAATTGATAAGGCGTATGGACCCCACAGCTCTTCCAAGCAGGATAAAGTACCATAAAAACAGTCAGACAAACTGCCACTGATTGAGTAAGGTCTGAAAGGACTGGAAACTAGACAGAATAAAGCTGTTATCTAATAAAGGGACTAGCAAAAAGCTTTTTATTTTTGGAATTGGAATTTACTGAGTGTTGAACAGAGATTTATAAAGGTTTGAAAAATAAATAAAGTTATGAATAGGTCCATCTGGTCAGTGTTCTTAGTGAAGAAAAAGAATGGCTATACTGAAACTGTGAGCTCAGTTTGAAAGAGATTGTCAAAGTTTGGGCTCTTCCAGACACTAAAATGAGACCACTGATCTTCTGCCTGGCCATAAAAAAGGTCTGGAGTCCAACAGAATAAAAACGGTTGTATTATGAGTGTATAAAGTAGAGATATCCTCTTCCTAGTAAAACTAAACAACTAAGCTGCTTTAAAGCTGCCATAAGGGTTAAATACTGGAATATTCAGATTAGAAACATAGTGAAATATTTGTAACGTGAGGCTGGAATCAACCACTCAAAGAATATATCCAAGAGGTGGCAGATTCTCAGTCTCTGGGATCAATCTGTCCCGTCTGCCTTGAACAGTTAGTTTTAGGATAGGATGAATCACTTTCTAGAGGTGTCTGTAATACCGCTGAATGCAGGGGGAGCCTACACGACTAATTTAGCTGCTGAAAAATTAGGCGCATAATCTATAGTTAAAATAAATCTCACATTCAAAGATCAAGTCATCACTAGACAGCTACCTAAAAATGTACTATAACTTAAATGAAAACGTGTTGTTTTGTGGAAAATGGGA
The DNA here is from genome assembly GCF_040807025.1 of Struthio camelus. NCBI lineage: Eukaryota > Metazoa > Chordata > Aves > Struthioniformes > Struthionidae > Struthio > Struthio camelus. The sequence goes on along the minus strand of NC_090944.1, from coordinate 63,528,520 downwards.
GGCACTACATTTTTCCCCCTATTAGCAGAAAGTCATCTTAGGTAATTACAGTAATCCCTTTTTTATTTCAAGAGCTTTATGCGGACGGTCATTAGGCAACAGTGTTATCAGGTCAACACTGTTCAATATTCCTCTGCTAACAAACAGGAAATGCCATACTGAAACGGATCAGGTAAAGGAAGGATGGTATATTCAAACGCCTAAAATATAACATAAATGTTATAAGAGATTTGATCTTCTGTTTTAATAAAGATCATTTAAAAAGGAAAGATTTTAGGGAGGAAAGAAGTTATTTTCCCAAGTGAAATCTGTGTGCAGATAGTATGTTATAGTGAACTAACCTAGCATTTGGGCATATAGGTCTTTCAGGTTTGAAGCAGAAGGAGCAAACTTTAAAGATAAGTACAACTGGACAACAAACCACTTTAGATTTACTTAAATATATATCAGTAAAACCATCTGAGAAAAAACAGTTAGAGAAGAAGGGATGTTAACATGGAAATGGGAGGGATAAGATAGTTATCAACTGGAAAGGGGAAGAAAGAGATGGATAATGTATAGGCTACAGAACACATACAAAAATTTGTGTGCGGCTCCACATGCGCATGTGTGTGGGGATACTTATTTGCCCTAGAACCAGTATCCTTTTTGCTGTTCCACAGAATTATGAACATAGTTCCTAAGTTCACCTTTGAAAGCTGCTTTGTCAGGATCTGGACTGAGATGAAAGAGAGATTATTTTCTTAGAAACTTTCATTCCCCTGCTGGCACCTAGATGATTCAATCCTTTATTGATTGTCTGTATGGGTTTATTCTGGTGCATAATGGTTGTTTGTTTCCACACACATAATTTCAGTAATGGTACTGAACACACTGGACGAAATATAATGCATTTCCAGGAATTAAAGTGAAGAATCTGAAGATTTTGATGGCTTTGTCATGGGGAGTGTGTTTACAGTGACTGTGGAGGTCTTTGGCAACCTGAAATTATTACATGAGGCACAACCTGGATACGTTCAGTGCACATCAGACTCTGGAGAGCTTATCTCTAAAGACGAATTTAGTGACAAGGCTATTGGAAGAATTCATTTTCCAGTGCAGATTCTGGTGCTTGTGTGGGGGAGTGCCAGGAGTGTAGGGACCAGGGGTTCTTTTTGTGTTGAGTTAAATTCTTAGGTTTGAAACAGTAAAACACCTTTAAAACATTAAGCTCTCTCTCTGGTGGAATGCTCCTACTAGGTATGAGCTTTTTTTAGCTTGTAGAGGTAGGTACCTCATGCCTTTCCCTTAGAGAAAATGTGATGTGATCTGAGATGCTGGTGATGTTGTTGAGATGCATATGGGCATTGCAACTTTTTTTGGCATGGTGCAGATGATTTCTGGCTTTACAGAGTTAGTGGCGGGTATATTGGTCTTTGGGCTTTCTGCATACTGTAGTCTGTAAATTACCACTTATTTATTATGAGCATGGTCTGGGAAAGTAACTTTGATATAGTGTTATTACAGAAATAGTTTGATAAAGGGTTACTGATTGTGTTTCAGAAACCAGTGGGACGGCCCAGGTTTCTAATCCAGGCAAGAATAAATCACATAGCTATTTTGAATATCATATAGACCTGGCAGTTGAATCATTTATAATCTCTCCAAGGAGGCCCACAAAAAGATTGCCTTAGTTTTGTGTCTATTATCTATATGTTTATTGTTTAAAACAAAGTTGTGGGTAAAGATGAAGAGAACGGCAGTATGGCGATGTCTTTGAGTCTATGCTGCTAACTAGTCTTGTTATCTGAAGTATTCAGAGCAGGATCGGCTGCACTTTGTTATGATATATTAGTGGACAGAATGACAGGAAGATGTTTCACAGCTGATGGAAGAAATTAGCTACATTTTAGAGTAATCTGCGAGTCTGCGTGATTAAAAGTCTAAGACTGATTTTCATGAATACTGTTTCAAAGTTCTTTCAGTTAAATACTACCAGCATGCCACAGACCCTTTTTTGGGAACGTATTAAACACTCCTGCTAAGGAATGGGCTGTATGTTTTTTCTTGGAACTGAGAAGGAAGCCATTTTAACATGTTTGAGTTCTAAAGAGAAGAATGTGACGTCTGCCTTGACGTGTGCCTAGCTTACCTTTCACATTGCCTGTCTGGTTTTTGTTGTTGTTTTTTTTTGAGGGGGGGCGGGGGGCTGTGTCTTTTTGTAATGTCTTCCCACACTGGACCCAGTAAATCATTTTTCTCAACAGTCTTTTGTTCATATTCTTAACCCCCCCCCCTTTTTTTTGGTACATTACTGTCATCAATTAATTAGTGCTACAGTAGCAAAGTTATCATATCTCTGTAAAATTTCCATTAGTGCAGCAGGATTTCTTTCTTTGCCTAACTTATTTTTGCAAAGCAAGCAAGCATTTGGCTTTACTAATCCTTCAGGAATATGATTCCAGATATCTAAATTAGTTAAACATTGGACATATAGATAAAGAGAAATATTCTAACATGAAGTTTATTTAGAACTTACTAAAATGTGAGATATTTGAGGGAAGGATGTACACACTTCATTTGAAAGTTATAGACATTTGATACAGGCTTCATCTTTGGCATAGGACATCACAGAAGCACAAAGTAAAATAGGAAGAGGCTATTTCTGGCAAAAGTTTATCTTTTGGACAGTAACAACATTGCTCTGTTATGGAACAGTCATTGGCCCATCACTTCTCATGTGCTGTTCCTATGGGGGAAAAATTACTAATTACTAATTTTTCAGTATTATGCAGTGAAAAGGATTCACTTCCTGAATCTTGATGTGACTACTAGTGGCCCTGAGTCATGATACCAGTTTACCTCTAGTTTGCGTGATTATCCACAGACCAATGTATTTATGGCCAAGCCCAACATCTAACAATAATGAGCTCTGATAATATCCACATTTTCTTATTCTTGTGCCTAAGCTGATATTTAATTAAATACCGGATTTCATTTTTAAAAATGATCAAAGAATTTATAGCCTTCAGAGCTTGGAGAGACAAATTTAAGTGGCTTAAAATGATAAAAACTTCAAAAGTTCAGCATTTGCGGTGACAATGTCCTTTTAAAACAGGACTTAACTTTACTCTCTTTGAAAGGCTATTACCTTTTTATTGTTTGAAGATGGCTAATTCTCTTCTATTGAAATACTCTTTGCTTTCCTTCTGTATGGTAGGGCTAAGAGAGGAATGGCTGAACATAGCTACTACATTATGTTCAGAATAAAGAGGCTGGTAATCAACAGGTGAACTCTGATCCCGAAACTGGTGGGATACCATTGCAACTGCTCTCAATCAGGATGCAAGATGTATATACTCATCCCACTTAGATGTTTAATCTACAGAACAAAACATCTGGTATAAGATCTCTTACACTGAAACATGCTGGTGTATCACTAAAATGCCAGATAAGAGTTATCATTCCTTAATCTAGTACTGGGAGACAACATATTGGCCTAACAAAAGACATTATATCTTCAAGGAAAAAAAAAACAATTTTTATTATAATGAAGATATGTGGTCATCTCAGCTCTTCAACAGGAGGAAACAGGATTAGTCTCAGAAAAATTGAAATCTGACTTTCTGGGACACTTCAAATGGGAAAGTAGCTTAAAAAAAAAGACATTCTGCTAAGTATTACGCTGATGAAGGCTCTTTGTCAGGAAGCATCTAACGGATCTAACCTAATGCATAAGGTATTCACAGAGAGGAAACCCTGCCTGCCAGCTTGTCAGGAGAGAACTGCAAATCATCTGGATCTGAATAAGAAGTCTTCCGAGCTAACAGAAAGCGTGTGTAGATTAAGCATACTTTTCCTTCCATTTTTTTCACTTGTCTTATAAAAACATTGGTAACTGTGATTTATTTTTAACATTGAGATGAGAGTTGTTTATGTTGTACTTTAACCTGAGTTAAGTTCGATTTTACTTAACTCGCAACTGTAAAGCCTTCTGTAAATGTATAAACTGAGCATAAAATTGAATAGTCATGGTGTAAACAAAAAAATGTAGGAGCGAAAGGAACAAATAATGGCTGTAGTAGCAATTACATGTGAATTTTACTGTTAAAACATACTCTAAAGTGAACATTATTGAAACACAGAAAGGATGCAACAAAAAAGAAAAAAATAGTTTTCCATATTAAAAATATAGCGTTTGACCTGCATTCTCCTGATCTATTAGACTAGAACATTTAAAAAGTATTACACAGTATTATTCCATGTTAATTCTTTATGTTAAGAGAGGATCCATAGGTGATAGTACCAGCAAGGACATAATTCAGCACTAGGGAGACAGCTACTTTGAGTCTCCTTGACACAGGCAAAGAATTTACTTCTTATTTTGCTCACTTTATGCCTTTAAGAGGAATGGATCGTGAGCTCTCTGCTGATGCAGCTCCAGATAGGCAGGGGTTACATAGCAGTTTGTACAGGGAGAGAAGACTTTCAGAGATATGAAGGAAAATGTTTGGGAGCTAATAAGTTACGCAGGGTGGTCAATAATGTGGTTTCATTCCGTACTCATCAGAGGGTTTAGGATTTGTGGTCTACTTTCATTCTGAACATTAATTCATCTAGAAGAAACTGAAATATAAGTTTTTTGCACAAACTATGTCCTGAATATTAAAACCCAAGCCCACACAAGTGATGCAGCAGGTCAGGTCATAGTGATTCTTCTCCATGCAGGAGATGAGGTCTATAGCCAAGATACTTCAGCACAGCATGCTGAGTCTTGTCAATGCGATAGAACAGGCAGAGGAAGCAGTGACTGAGATGAGAAGAAAGAGACACCGTGAGGCCAAAGAATGGGACTGGCAAAGTAAAGGTGTGACAGAGGGTAGATATAGAGGAAGGGTAGACTGGACAAAAGATTTAATGGCAAGGACTGAGAGAATACTGAGAGCAAATAGAACAAAGCTGACGAAAAGAGGGGGGAAAAAAGGAAAAAAAGAAAAGTTGCGTGGCTCCATTAAAATGGAAGCCACCCTGCAGTTTGTTTGGTCCTTGGAAAGACTGTCTCAGAATACATCCATTGGGAAATACTGCAGCAATTAAGCAACCTGAGCTGACATGGAGGAACATTTGAAATGAAAAAATACATAAAAGAGACAGAAAGGTGTTTCAAAAGACTGCCTTAACTGTTTCAAGAGACAGCTCCGAACACTCAACTCAGGTTTTGTGTTTCGAAACCTACAACTGAATTGAGCTTTCTCCCAGAACCTCTGACAAGCAGCAAACTGAGAGGATCCAAATATACAGCAGGCGGCACCTGCTCTGATCTTTGAGCAAATAGTTTTACAGCCTTGCCTATTCACAGGGACGTCAATGTATTGAACTGAGATAATTCTTACCAAGATTTTCATATAAGATAATACAAAATGAAAAGATTTAACGGTAAGTAGTTTTCAGACTGGTCAGATGGAAGAAAGATATTCAACAAAAATGTTTTCCAGTCCAAAGCCCGCTGAAATCAATGGCAGCCAATGGAACCGGGCTGTGCAAATAACGTATACAGGATTTTGATTTTTCTGAGTGACACATTCTATTGACAGTCTTGACAGTGATATACTGTTTTATTTGTAAAATCAACCATCAACATAGATGATGTTTAGAGATGATATCTAACTACTGCCTAAATTCATAATAAAAAACAAGATAAGCATAAAAAATGGCAGCAGTACTTGAATTTGCAGTATAAGTAGTCCAAAAAGGAACATTTAGTCCTTTGTGACAAAGTATTGTCCCCCTAAAAGTCTCAGCTTGCATTTCTTCTCTTGCATAGTCAATATACAATGCGGCACAATTATACTGGCTTACCCTGCAGAAAATCTTCATAAATGTTCCTCAAAAGCCTCTTGGACAAATTGCCCCATTTTTAGCATGCATTCATTTACTTCAATTTAATTGACTTACCTTGGTTGCTCCCTGTTTCTGGGCAGAATTAATAGTCATCAGAGGTCAGTAGCTGTGTGCTTTCAACTAGTAATCACTGTACTGTAGACAGTGCTCAGCTTCCTGATTTTTTATTTTTTTCGGGATATTGGAAAGCCTTTCTTTCCTTTCACATTCCAATGTAAAGCATGCTGTCAAGGTTGTGCACCCTGCATTGCAACTCTTGCTAACACTATTTCTTCTTCCCTCCTCATTCCTGACAATAGAATAAGTCTTTTTTCGACCTCAGTTTCATTATTATTCAACTTCATTTAGATAGTTTTCAAATCCCGTTTTTTTTTCCTCTGGAAGTTAAACAAGAGGGCTGGCTTGTTTGACAAAGGCAATATGCTCCCCGTCTCTATCCTATTTGATTTATATTCTCCTCACATGGGACAACAGAGGATATCAGCATTCCACAATTCCCCTTTCTGACTCTTCTGAATACAGTTTTGCTGAAAGGGACTGGGATAACAGCCGCAGGATGTTGCTCTTTATCCAAAGGGCTGGAGTTGCACAACCCAAATATTCTGATTTGGAAGTGCAGTCTCTGCCAGAAAGATGATATACCTGACTGTCTACACAGAGCTCTAGGACTGCTACACTACACTAGGACTAACAGCAAGGATGTGCTTGAGCTATGAGGAGGGTACTAGCCTAGCACAAGTTATTGAGGTTGGTCATTTCACAAAAGCTGATCTCTGGAATCAGCAAAGGAACTCTGTTTAGCCCCTATCAGAATGCCTATACGTGGCATGCAGAGATACTTTGCTAACTATGAGAAGAACTCAGAGTTTGGTACTTCTGCCTTGTGCTAGAAACACACAGTATGACTCTGGGCTAGACTTTATTAAGTTCTTTCTGGTTATCAGGCCACCAGTTTTCCTAGTGTTTGTTTGTTTGTTTGTTTTGCTGTTATTTTGTTTGTTGGTGGTGGTGGTGTTTTTTTTTTTTACTAGTATACTACCTGTTCCCAGAAACAGAGTAGATGTACATGTTAGGATAAGCAATCTTTGTTGCATGCATATAGCCAAGGAACAATGTGAATTGATAAGGAACTACCTATTAAATAAGTATGTTAACTATATTAACTATAGTTAATACTATAGTTAATTCCTAACTATAGTTAGGAACTATATTAAATAGACCAGTAAGTATCTTTCCCCCCACCCCCAGAGACAAATGTCTCTATTTTTACTGTCCTAGACAATCTTTCAGGATGAGGATGTGAACCACTGTCATCCAAAAAAAGGTTGAGGTGTGCTTTTATATCCCTAAACCTTCTAGCAAATGACTGTCCAAAAAAGATTTACTCTCGTACTAGTTTCTGACAATAATTAAATAGTATTCTCTTCTTACGGGTTTTTCAGATCTTTTGAGTAGCCATTCTTGGCAGCAGCAGCTACAGAGTAGGCCATGTGCAAGCTAAATGTTCCTCCAACTTGTCTTTTAAAGTACAGACCTTACCTTAATGCTTGATTGGTAGCAGTCTCCTAACATAATGATAATAATTTGAGCCCTCAAGGACAATCCTGACTAGCTTCAAATGATAAGAAGTGATTCCCTCAGTAACTCCAAAGTCAGGAGACAATAGCTGGCTGATGCTTTTCCCCTTCTAATCAGTGTCATATGACAAGTACTATAAAAGTTTCGTTGGTTAAAACTAGAAATAGCCAGGACTAGTCTGAATCATAGAGACTAGCCTAAGTAGTTCATATTAACACCAAATCTGAGGTACCAACACTAGTATTGTGGCACAAGAGCTGAATTTGTTGGGGGAAAAGAAATTAGAGAGCCATTCTCATTGAGAATATGCAGTTCTAATAAACCATCCAGGATTCTAAAGAAAACAGCTGCCTTCAAAAGAGGAAAGTGAAGGCAGAATGATTTGTAGGGAAAAGAATAAGTCAGAGAAAAAAAAAAGAAAGAGGAAAAAAATAATGTAGAAGCATCTAGAAGAGTTTTTTGATACCAATATAACGTACATATCCCCTTACACTCCCATTACATATACTTTCAAACATCTTATTTGCTAAAAATATGGCAGGTGAGAAAGTTGAATCAATACATCGAGGTTTTTTTTTTTTTTTACAACTATTTAAATTGAAGTAATAAAATTGATGTCACTGTCAAAGAAAACTATCCTAAATACTTTTATGTCTCTGCCTCATAGGTAGGACTATTTACAAAGACATAAGCAGAAAAGTTATTATAGTATAATATACACATTTCTATGTACAAATAACATATAAATAATCTAATATTTATATGTGAAAAATATATATGCATATGAACTCTAAAGCGAATGGAATATCTATTTATAGGTTTTTAAAATAGTGTTTACTGTATTTTGAAGGGATCTGGGAATTTATTCAGTGCATTGTTATATAAAGATATATTAATTACTAGATAATTTATTTGATAAAGATTTGTTACATTTTGGCAGGGTAATTCAATTAGTGCTATAGTCTGATATCTGAATAGTTTCCTCAGACTGAACTGTAAACTGCTTGACGAGCAAACCAATATTGGGCCTAGGTGGCATAGCCGTTCCAATGCTTGTGATGTGATTTGAAAACCTCAGATGTTACTGTAATGTTAGCTATACTAATATTTCATATTTATGTAGTGTTAATATATCTCAAAGCACTCAATAAGTGTTCAAAGGATATACCACTTTTTTTCCACATGGAGAAGCTGCTGTGCAAAAGGTTATGATTACAAAGCAACTTGATGATACACCCAGGAACAGAAATGATTTCTGGTCACTTATGTTAGACAGGGCTGCACTATTTTATATTTCTGTTATCATCTTTTGGCTGCCCATATCTGGCTTAATTTCATTCCCACTCCTCATTATTTCTCAACATCTAGTTCATTTAAAGCAGGAGAGCTCTTTTACTGTGAACACATTTTCCTTCATCTTGATTTAACTTTTCCTATTCTGTGACAGCTATCATTTCTCTTTTTTATATTTCAGAGTTTGAGATTTTTTTCTAACCTTTTATATAGTCTCTGTGAAAAGTCAGATGCAGTCAGAACATTCAATGTAAACTATAAACTTCTTCAAACTGATGATTAGGAGCATATAATGACCAGCTGGGTGTTTAAAAACAGGAAGAACAGGAAAAAGAAGTTAATGTGTTAAAAATCAGTTCTTCAATAATCTTCAATAATAGATTTTGAAGTGGCCATTGGTATTTCAAATCTGCAGTTGATGACTTACTTTTCCTCCAATACAGAATTTTTAGTTATATATATATATCTCTATATATGTATATATGTACATGTTATTGGAATGCTTGTCATTGAAGTGATTAGCAATTTATTTTCCAGCAATCAGATACTCGATGTGTTATTTCAATATGGTAAAGGATAATTCAGGATCTCAAGATCCTAATTTAATTTAAAGCTTGAACAATTTGAAAATATTTATATTGAAAACTATATATTTCATGGCTTCTACATGAAACACACAGAGGGTTAAATCCTAGTGAGAATGGATTACTAATCAGAAATAGTACTCTGTTCTTGCAGGAGAAAAGAGGGGTTTTTCTGCACGGTCCATAACCTTGGTAAGAACTCTTACGAAATCAAATCCAGGCCATAACTCAGAAATGCCATTTGTACTGTAATAACACAGGAGTTCTTATTCCTGTCTTTAACTCCTCACTTCTGAATTATTGCAAAAGGCTGTGAAGAAAACTTCCTAGAAAATTAGATGTCATTCAGGTAGGACAAATGTCTATACATCTATCCTAACTTTATGCATGAAGGGTAAATATAATGTCACAGAAGTGCATCTTTTTTTAAATATTGTACCTTAACAATTACTATATTTTTAAACAGGTCGAGTGACAATATTTCAGCACGACAATATTCTGGGCAGTATTCGGATGAGCATTGCCAGCAGGTCAAAGGAGGATCACCTCTGTTCAGCACTAGTGAGGCCACATCAGGAGTGCTGTGTCCAGTGCTGGGCTCCTCAGTATGAGAGACAAGGATACACTAGAGTGGGTCCCCCAAAAGGCCCCAAAGAAGATTAAGCATCTGTTATCGGTGGAAAGGCTGGGGAACTTGGACTGTTCAGCCTGGATAAGAGAAGGCTTGAGGGAAAGTTATAGATGTGTATAAATATCTGATGGGAACATGTAAAGAAGATGGAGCTAGACTCTTCTCATTAGTATGCCGTGACAGGACAAAAGGAAATGAACACAAACTAAAATGCAGGAAATTCCATTTAATCCAAAAACCAAACCAAACCAACCAACCAACCAACCAAACAGAACATTTCACGCTGTGGATGTAGTTAACCACTGAAACAGATCGCTCAGAGAGGCTATGGGGTCTCCATCCTTGCACATATTCAAAACCCAACATAGCCCTGAGCAACCTGCTCTAGTTAGTCCTGCTTTAAACAGGAGGGTTGGACTAGACGATATTTAGATGTCCTTTGCAGCTTCAACTATTCTGTGATTCTGAGTGCTTTTCACTTCAAAAAGACTATATCAGACTTGTTCTCAGGTTACTCTGGTATAGCCATTTACTGGTTCATATCCTGAGATAGGATAAGTGTAAGCATTTTATTATGTGAAGCATTTCATGATTTTTATGTTTATACTGTAACTGAATACAATGCAATGGTTAAGCAGAGGGAAAGACAAAAGAGATGATAAGGAGAAAGAATCACAACCATTGTCATAAGACATGGATTGTATTGAGCCTGGGAGAAGAGATAAGGGAGGATTACAATCCCTAGTTCTGCACCCATATACCAGTCACGTAAATACGTCCATATACAAAGATATTAGGAATCAACAAGCAAGAAAAAAAAACTCCGTTGTGTGCTATAAAAGTAAAACTCAGCTTCACAATTTCATCATCTTGACCATACTGATGAAGTAGAATGAACAATGAATACTTAATGGCATACTGAGGTTTTGAAGTGCAAGACTAAGAAACAAAGGAAAACAAAGCAAGGCATTTAATAGGAGAAGAAACTGAGAGAGATAATATGTACACTGCTGCTTGTATTATAGCCTCCTTTGTGATTCAGTTTCATAATCCTTTAATTTTCCAATATTATTTGATAGGCTATTTAGAAGCTGCAGCCAACTTAAAGTAGCTACTCACTGGGGTTTGAATTTGTTCTTCAGGCCTCATTCCAACTTCACGTCTAAGCATTGTCTCTTGTGGACAGCCTTTCCAGACTTCTCTCTGGTCTTTCCATCAAAATTGTGGTGTTTTTTTCACTCCAGAGCAGGGCGGAAGTAAACTGCATTGGAGATAAAACATGTGCAATGCATTTCTAGGAATAGAGGTTACAATGCAAAAAATGTTCTTTTTAGAGAAATTGCAAATATGTTTTCTACTTTCACAACCTAGTTTTTCATTGTAGGTTTCCATGCACACTGGAAAAGTGTTTGTATCCTTTATAGAGATCTGCATGAGCTCAAGAAACAGAATAATATAATAGCTTTTGCCTCCCCGAAACTGACAACTTGCTGCCTTTATAAATGTATTCCCTTAAAACATCTAAAACCTTAGATGATTGAGTCACTGGTAAAACTTATGAGAGTCACTGTTTCTCTTCTTAAAAATTTGTGCATTTATATATTTATGTGAGATAAAGAAAAAATCTACTACTTTCCAGTACATTCCTTCACCATAGAATGTGAAATGAAAAAAATCACAAACCTGAAGGGCTCAAGAAATCTTTATAAAATGAGTTATAAGGTAAATTATCTCATTTACTGCTGTGAAATCCTTTCTTGGATCTCACTACCAGCTGATTTAAAGCTCTTACAGCGTTTATGATTTTATGGAAATGTTCTGACAGAGAGGAGGAATTCCTTCTTCCTCAAACTAGAAGGTCTATAACGTCACAAAAATACAGCCTGTAATGGCACAAATAGAACAGGAGATGTTAGTATAAACTCTTTATCTTTCTCCTTCTCAGAAATTAGGATAAAGACACTGCTCAAGCAACTATTCCCTCCAGAACCTCTTGAGTGTGATCTGCTATACCCATTGCGGCACTGCTGCATGCCAGCAGTGAGGCAAAATCTGTTGGAGTAGGCATAATGACCTCTCAGGACAGGCAAAGCTTAAAACTAAGAGACATTTGCATTTCTAACCTGAGGCCAAATATTTCCGGCTACAACCAGGGAAAGGAAGATCTGGCGACCACCTCCTTTCCCACAATTTTAAACTTAACACAGACCTTCATTTATTTATTTATTATGGTAGGAGGAAAGATGGTCTTTGCAGTGTTGAACACAAACCAGTCTATGTGGGTTGCTCCAGGCTGTGAGCTGAGGGCCCTGAGAAGGAGCCCAAGTGGAGTTAGGGAAGCTTTATTGTCTAACTCCTCAGCTGACATTACGAAGACACCTGGGACACGCATACATCGCCTACAGTTTTCAATTTGGGGATGAATTTTGTATACCTAAAATGCAGCAGGAGCAGGCAGATGCAGTACATTTTCACTACGTCTAACTGCAAAAACTTGTTAAAGTCTTTTGACTTTGTTAAAAGTCTGAAAACCTGATGAAATCATTATTTCATTATCCACATTTGTCTGCAAAACATTACCCTCTGATAATGTACCCATGTTTGGTCAATGAGCTAGAGAGCAAGCTAGCAGTGAGCCATCCACAAAAACAGTGAAAATTGCTTATAAAGTCAATACATCACTGAAAAATCTTGCTGCAAGTTTTCAAGAAAAGTAGAGTAATTGCTAAAAAAAAAAATCCCCTAAGATCAGTTGCAGTTCTTACCAGAAGAAAAGTTGAAGATGCTTTACTTTTTATAGAGGGAAAGAAAAGAAGATCATTCTCATACATGCAAGGAGATCTTGGGTTTGATTTTTTTTATCTTATCCTCAGAACCCAAATATATTAGCTGACAAGACAGATTTTCGTATATCTAATGGATATACTAGATATCCTGAGATGTATATCTTATCCTTATATATGTATGGATTTACTTAAGGCAACTTACACTTTTGTAGATGAAATTCTAGGAGTTTAAGTGGTTGAATATTATTTCTTACTCCTTAGATTTCCTTCATTTCTCATTCCCTTGAGTAGTACTTAGCCCTGGAATTTCCTCTTTTTTGTCTTTTTTCCAGGAATTAGGTAGAACTCTGGCACCACGAGCATCTGCAAGGCACAGGTTTCATTGCTATACAGTGTGGTTAGTGTTTAAACATTTATATTTCACAAGTTTGTATATACACAAACAGGTCTGCAGTAAAACTGCCACATACTTTGAGATTGTTTCAATTAAAGTTAGTTCAGAGCTCATTGGTCCATGTGATTTCACAAAGTGATAATTTAGAGCACTGAATTACCACTCTGTTCCTCATAGAGAGTGACACTCATGACCACGTAATAAAATACTTTATGGTCTGTTGTTCAGAGTCATAATTCCACTTTGCTCTAGTCGGGTGAAGCCACAAGTCATTCCACTCAGCTGCCATTAAGGTACGTATTGCCCTCCCGGCCCATCTACTGTGAATACTGACAGCCTCTCATCCACAGATGGCAGAGGCCTCTAAAGCTGTTGAACTGGCATGCAGTCAGTTGGCTTTTGATCTGGTCGTTCAGATATAAAAGCCTGTTAAAGTAGAAAGGAAAATAGGCTGCTCGTGTTTAGTTAGTATTAAACTCTGTTCCAGTGGGGCTTTGTGTCTTTATCGGTTCCTTCAGTTGCTTTTAATTAAAGCCTTGAAGACACCGTGTACTTTGGATTTCTGGGCTAGAATATTCTTTCTAATTCAGCTCCATATTAAACATCTTGATTGTGAGCAGCAGCCATTTTTTCCCTGTGGACGCTGTACACAATAACTTATTTATATATTTTTTGAAATAGATACAGATTTTTTCACTTAGCGAGAAATACAATCCCAATCTATTTATGGTTGTTCAGAGAGTCACAGCACAGTGTTGAGTAAATGTATAGATAAATAACAAGCTTCTTCACAGCTTTGTGCAGAGCAGCCATTAAACTTAAGGGTCTATGGGAAAGCCCAGCAGCACAAGGCCGATAATTTGTAGGGAACTTGTGTGACCCTTTGGGATGAATCCCTAGACCATAAATATGTGCATTACTTTTTTTTTCTTCTTTTTCTTTTTTTTTTTTTTCTCTTCTTTGTTGGCCATTCAGTGAAGGAACACAAAGCAACCATCAGCACAGTGCTCTTCTCTGGCCATGAAAACACACTCCCTGAACTGACACAGAAGACACAAACATGAGAAAACTCCTACTTGGCATGCAGAAATACAGAGAAGTACACCTTTACACTTTGTTAAATGAAATGGAGTGAACCTCCAATAACAAGGCGTGTAGGTAAAAATTATAAAGGTGCATGACAGACAGGGTAAGGTGAATAGCGCCGGGAGGTAGCAGCACACTGTGATTTATGATGCTGCCGTAATGCCTGTTTCACTGATTGCTCTGATGCTTTCTGGTTATATAAGACAAAGCAATCACACAAACAAGTGTAATTACATTCAAAATATAGGAAGGCAGAACTCACCAGGGAAAAGTAGTAGTGGTCAGGGCACCGCGGGGGCCAGGGCTCCTGGGACTGGGGCCGGGAGGCTCTTGGTAGGGCTGTGCCGGTGCTGGCTGCCCAGGCGTGTCCCTCCACCCCGAGGGCACAGGACCCCGGGGGCACCTGGGGCAGCCTGAGCCCTGGGGCAGCGCTGCAGACGGGTGCCGGGGCCGGGGCCAGGGATGCCGTGTGCGGGCAGGGGCCGGGCGGTGGTGGGGCTGGAGCAGGCACCACTGCAGCATCACGGGGCAGTGACTGACAGCCCCCAGCTGGGCTGGGATGAAGCTGGGGCTAGAGGGGGACCCCCAAGGCCAGGACATTACTTCACATTCAGAAGAAGGGCTTGATCCTGTCTACGTGACCTGGCAGGAGCCTGGGACACAAGGCAGTTTTCTCTTGAGAGCAAGAGGTCCTCACATTTCTTCCGACTAGGGAAACAACAGGGAAAGGTATGCCTATCACTTCTCCGATGAGAGGGTTGTTCATTACACGGGGGAAAGAGGCCTTACGAGATCGCTCCAGAAGAGGTGCTCCAGCGAGCACTCAGGACAGTAAATAGCGTGCGCATTAAGGGGAGAGATCTGAACTCTTATGCTTCAAAAAAGCTCCCCCTAAGGTATTCAACATGAAAATAACTTTCCATTCAATATATTGAAACGAGTAACAAAAATTCATGATAAAGTAGCTCAGAGGAAACGGTTTGGAAAGCAGCTCAGAGGAAAGGTTGAAAGCTATACTCCTTCACATCGCATCTCCCGAATTAACACTTAATGAACAAATAACGGAATAAGAATTGTTGAATAGCTTACTATCATGTCCTTGAATGAAGCACTTGACTATGAATGAAGTGTATAGCCAATGGAGAGTGCATTGAGAAAAAAAAAAGTCAGGATTGATCAAATGATTGATTTATTTTTTAAGAAAGTTTTCACAAACGTTATTTCATTGTGGGGAAATGCAGCAATCTAAGATTTAATAAAAATCCAACGTAAGCAAGTACTTCTGTTGCTGCTACTACAGCTGTAAACCAAACACTTTAAACAATCTCTGCAATGTTTAAAAATTTGATGAAATATTTATAGAGATGAATTAGGAGAATTTAACACTTTAAGAGTTACAAAAACTGGCGGTAGAATAAATATTTAGAAGTATTTTAAATGTAAATATCCCAGAACATATTTACCTTTCCTGTGCAATCTTATCATAAGCTACTTGTCAAACATGAAGACATTCTCCAAAAGGTAAGAGACATATTTTAGTATTCCAATCACAAAGCAGTGCTGCAGCCATTTAGAGGCTGACAGCTCTGCACTGTACTTCATTGTGCTGCGGTAGAATTCAACTGATTCACAACGAACTGATATACTCAAAGAGCTTGACAGACAGCTCCCTCACATGGGGGTATGGATAAGGGTAGAAGCAGACAAGAGCCAGGCTCTCCAGTTAAATTGGTAGGAGCTGGGTGTCCTTCTCCCCCACCTTCCCTTCTGACTCATTTCAATTGTTTCAATAAAGACAACTAAACCTTGGGAAACCAAGCAATCACTCACCGGTGTTGATGGTCCAGAGCTTAAAGACACCTATGCATTTGGGGAATTTGTTCACACGTGTATTTCCTAATCCTTATAGCATGGCTGTTTCTGCCTAGGATACCACCTTCAGAGAGTGAGTGCTGTTTGCCCATCTCACCACCGCAGCTCCGAGAACAAGCAGTGACAAAGTGTACATACCTCTTGATGGGTCTCAGGACCTTGCTCCTCCAGCCATCAGAGATTTGGATAGAGTACACTAAGGTTTCCTTCCAGTGCAAATGTTTAGACTTCCTTCTTTCACAACCAATACGTAAAAAGCAGGTGGGTAAAGCTGATGCATGTATAGACACAACCCCAATGTAGGATTAGGATGCTGCCAAAGTACATGGCCAGATGCAGAGGCTTAGAAGCAGTACTTGAATTGCCAATTTACCTGTAGCCCTTTGTAATGGAGTTAACAAGGAGAAGACCAAGTTATTAAAGAAAAAAAAAATAAATTAGAAATAGATTAGGCATAGATTAACAAATCTAACATTGCCTATACACACATTTAAAAGTATAATGTAAGTCCTTGATATCTTTTATTGTCTTTCTGTAGCTTTTGGTCTTTTTATATGGACCTGATTCTTATTAAGGGATACTTGGAAATATTTCATGGCCATTTTATAATGTGCAGTGGAGTAGCACTTCAGCAGCCATTATTCTGTCATTATTCTCAGCTTGTTCTCAAAGTCTGCTATATAGAAACAAATCCTGCTTTATAGAGTTTGATTTTAACAACTTAAACTAATGAAAAAAACACAGCTTGTGATTTCTTTAGCTCTTTCTTCTACATGGAGATAGCTGAGTAGCTATCAAGTGTCATCCCAAAGTCAGCTGAACATCCTTTCAGCCTGCCCTGAGCTATTGTGTTGTAAAGATTCTAATTTGGTTTGGCATCTGAACTTGAAAATAATAAAACTCATTTTGAGTATGGTTGAGTATATTTGAGAAAATGGCACTTCTGAAGAGGCGATCTCCAGCATGTAAATTAGGTAGTAACATTTGTCTCATCTTTGGCCGATCCATTTTTTTTTTTTTTTTTAGCCATGAATAACTTGGAGACTGTGCCTGGCCAGTCTTTTTCATGCCAATTAGGTATATTGGCATCTGCAGTTTACCTTTCATTTTTAATTCCATTACCCATGTGTACACTGATTATTCTTGTTGAGCTTGCATCAATGCTTTTAAAAGTAGGCTACAACTATTTTCATTGCTGCACATATTAGGACTGTATTTAGCAATCATGTTGCTGTGAAACCAAGACAGCCTATAAGTTCATGGCTTCAATACATCTGATTCTGCAAATTTGTATTTAAAAACATTGACAAAACCCTACTTTCTCAGTCCACAGACATTTTTCTTTGCTACTTCCGTGGACCTAGCCTTCTTAAAGAAAAGATGCTCCCCTGTTAAATGTGTGCTTCCTGTTAAATGGAAATTTCATGATTGGTTTCAAAGGCTTTCCACTGTATACGTCCCATTGTGGTCTCCTGTCAGACTTCTTCCATTTTCAAATCCCTCTCTTCTGAAATAACATCTACGATAAAGCTGCCAATTAAAAATGCTCAAAATGAAATAGCATGCTAATTGCTCACAATGTTCTAAATACTTCAGTAAGCGTAGTCCTGTCTACAACAATTTACGGGGTGATCAGATTCATGTATTGCATTGAAGTCATACTTGAATTCTGCTCTTATTCTATGCACCAAATCATCTCCAGAACTATATTGTTTCATAGTCCAGAGCAGAAATTAAAAAAAAAAAAAAAAAAACAACACTTTTTTTCTTTAAAGTAAAATGATTTTTCCACAGTTACTGCAGATTGATGCAAACTGAGTGGACTTGTTCCAGAAGCAGTAGCCCATTAAAGTCCACTAACAGTTTTACAAATAAAAATCCTGGACTATTAAGTCTACTTTTTATAGGAACTAGCATTTACTTTTAGTCTAACTATCCATAAATACCATGTAAGACGCTATGGCAAGTTTTGTTTTTTTGAGGAGAGGGATTGGACTAGAAAAATAATGTTGGCAATTTTCAGAGATTTTCTTCTTTTAAATGCATTATTTTTCTCTTCCTACTCAATCTGTAAGTATTTCTTAGAGAAATGAAGACAGCCTGAGGGAAATGAAAAATAGTTCTAATGAAACCCCAAACCACTTCTAAAATAACACTTTTATTCAGAATGTTGCTTAAGCAGAATATACGTCAGTGTAGCATAAAAGGTTTATTAGCGTCTGGGATGAGTTATATAATTCACTCATTGCTTCATCAGCTGGAAGGAAAAGAAACAAAAGGAAAAATAACAATAAAACAGCTGTCCAAAGCTCTTAAGGGCAAATGCATTACCTTTTTCTGACAAATCATGTATTTCCCAATACACACATAGATGCACACTTAGAAAAAACTAATTAACATTGATAAATAAGTGTAACTCAGGAAGTACAGCTGTTAAGGGATGACTGTCATTTTAATAATACTTTATTGTTTTCTCAGAAATTTTCATTCTTTCAATGACAAAAACAGCTCATAACATCAAAATTTGTCAAAATAATTGCAAATACTTTCAGAACTATTTTGCATCCATCAGTTCTGAAGGAGATAATTTTCTAATTTACTTACAGAACAGAACAACTTTGAAAATGTTAGTTTTCCATTACTGTTTTTTGAACAGATTAGGATACCCCTCATGTTACACTGAGAGTTTTCAGAATATTATCCTTTGTTAAATATTGAAATGTTAATTTTAAGATTACATTTTTCAGTAAATTCTATAAAAATTTAGAAACGATAAACATAGAGGATCCTTGATAGAACTTTCTGAGTGAAAACTGAAGGGAACTGATGTTCAGGAGTAATCCATTGGCAATACAGGGAAAAGCATACAGCCATTCAACCTTTACTGTATCTCCATCACCTGCTTTAAAAGTTTAAGGTCATTTGGTGGTAGGTCAAGCTAGACAATTGGCTACATATACTCTGTAGTATATCTTGCGTAACAGCCCATTTTTCATAACAAAACCAATTAGGAGTAATTACTGCCTGAAATAGGAATAACCCACTACCTACAGATTTGAGAAACATCATGAAGTTCCAGGAATCATCAGAACACCAAGAAGTAGTTGTTTGCCTATGTGAATGTGTGTATTTGGAAAAGCCTTCAGCTCCATAGTCACTGACATATCAAATCCCACAGGATTGTCTGCACTTCCCCAGCGTTCCCACAGGACCACTCCCAGGTAGGAGTCAGCAACCGACTCAACGTGTGTAGGAGCAACTGGACGAAAGATATGCATTCCTTGGAAGTCCTGGAGGATTAACTGTCCATTTCAAGGAACTCTTCCCTTAACTGTTACAGGAGATCTTTGCACATGAATACAAGCTATCCTAAAAGTCTTTTTATGAGTCATCAAGCGCTTCATCAAATGTGTTAAAATAGTCAACTAAAAGCCTAATCAAACAAGTAAAGCTTAAGCAAATATTTCAAATGGCCATGAGACTGAGTTCCCAAGTAGTCTCTGCGTGTGTGTTGGGAAGGGAATTAGTAAGTATGATGTGCGACTGAAACATATTCACACCTTGAAGCAGCAGAACCAAACAAAAATTGCAAAAAAAGCCTGAGATTCTTCAATGGGATTAGAACAAAGGCCAGAAAGCAGCACTCTACCTTTCGGAGCTATATATGCCATACAGCAACTCAGTAATAGCCTCTCTGGCACATTGGTAACTGATATATATTACAACACCTATAACAAGAGATATTAAAAAACTCTTCTAAGAAAATGTGAACAGATGTCCCACTATTTCATGAAATGCACAGCAAATGTAAGCCCTGTTTGGAACGTTTGTTAGCTTTGGTGTATCGCACATGGCACTATAACGTGTTTTGTGTTCTTTTGAGATTAGTTTTTAAAATAGGAGAAGCAAAACTAGTCAAATATTAGTTTCTTCACAGCTTTTGTTTCTTAGCTGTTATATGTCATTAATTCCAAGTGGATGTCAGTGAAATATTAGTCTAGGGCACAGAATGAAAAATTTTGATTTAATAATGTCCTCTTCATTAGTTCAAAGATTAAAAAAAACCTAAACAAACAAACAAAAAAGTCCCCAGACTCTTCCCCATAAGGAATAGAGCACATCATTACCTATATGTATTCATGCAAGCTTTTGGGGCCTGGAAAATTCTGAAATAAACTGAGAAAGGGTGATATCTTTTTGTATAATGGAAAATACAAGAGCTGCAATCATTACTATATTAGTTGATGCCAGTAACTATTTCAACTATTGATATACCAAACTGTCCAACTGAAATACAGATTGCATTACAGGCTACCCAGTGTATCACAAATTGTACAGGCCTGCTAGCCCTTTAAAAGTAGGCTATGAGAAAATGAGAGACAGGAACTCATTCTCAGTAGGTGACAAGTTAGAAAAATTGTTACATGTGCTTTAGCCTAGCAGCTCTGGGGCTTCTACGCATCTCATAGGAAAATATGTGCATTCTAAGAATGTTGTGTAGAGGAATGAGTTTCCAAATTCTCCACTGTTTAAATATAACTCTGCCTCTGCTGAAAAATCAAATGAAACTGAAAAATTAACAAACTGAGAAAGAGAAGGAGGATGTTATTTAGGCTATAATATGCAAAACACTGGAATGGGAACTTAATTGATTTTTATCCTTGGCTTTTCGACCTTGAAATAGTCATATTTCTCATCTATATTTCAGTTCTTCATCTGGAAAATAGGGATATGAACACACACACACACAAATTAGGGTGACAACTTCCTCATCACAGGATTCAGATGTGATAAGCCTCTACATGCTACCACAATACAAATAAAGAAATTAAAGGAAGCCTTACATCTTCAGAAAGAATAGGGTTGTTCTTCTTCATTAAACTTCTCTTGCTGCTGCTAATACACAAGAAAAAAATCTAATATGAACATATTTGAGTTGAACAGAGCATGCAACAATATTTTCATAGAAAGGCAAATGTCTAATTTGGATACTAGTAGGATCAATACTAGTCATGGACATCATCTAATTTAATAAACTGATTTGCTTTGCGTTCTTTTTCAAGATGTACTCTGGGGACTGCATGTATCGAAACAGAAATCTTGAGGAAATATACAGAGAAAGTCAATGATGAAATTGTATTGGCCCTAAAGACCTGTTTTAGTATTACATTCATCCAATTAACATATGAGTGATCTGCACCTAAGCCAAATCTTGACTATTTAATAACCTATGTTCAGCTGAAGTATTGCAGAGAGCTTCATTCAACAACATAACTATAACCTGCTGGAAGGCTATAATCTGTTTAGAGAGAGATGTACAAGGAAACAGGAAATGACATTTGTTCAATGAATTGCCTTGCTCTTGTTTGTGAATCAGCCTTACAAAGCTGGAGTAAAGCATGAAGAAACTGATGTGTTTCTTCACTCTTTTCTTTATATTTAAGTTAGTAGCTATAAAACTAGTCTCTACAGGCACTGTAGTAAGTTTTATATCCGTGGGTGGACTGTAATTGTAGCCATATGTAGCTCTCAAGCAGATCAAGTGAAACTCTCATGCTAGTGTTATGTAGCATGTCGGTTTGAGGACTCCTCAGGAATCCGAATCTCTAACGGCGACAGAAAGCGCTACAGCGAGAAGCTAATGTCTCTGGGTCAAACAACAGTTCTTCTTATGAGAACACTGGCATCCCATGATGGTCCATGACCTCCCGCCTGCAGGTGCATTTCAGAATTCACGCAGTCCTCCAACACGTATTATTTGCCTGTCGTTCTCAGGTACGGGTTTGTTTTGTTTTGTTTTATTTTAATGTGGCTTGTGAGAACACAAATCTGTCCCCTTCTCTATTTTGTCACTATCAAATTTGTTTTTAGATTAGCAAAAAGATACTAATTTCTTTTTATGTGAACTTTTATAATAGCTCCTCAACCAGTAACATTATTCTGTGTGTTTCAAATACAGTATACAAGATGATATTAAGAAAAAGAGTTCATTATAATCTTTAATGTTTTAGTAAACCAAAACATGTTTAAAAAGAATTATCTTGCATCTAAAGCAGGGAAATGTTCGACGTTCTGTACAACTCCATTACTACTCACAAATCTGCTAGAAAAGTCATAAGGATTTAAAAGGTGAAAACTAAAAGGGAAAACACAGAGATCACAAAACCATGTAAAGAGACACCAAGATTACTTTTTAAAGTTTCAATTTTTATCCATTTGAAGATTCATTGTCCAATGATTTTTTCTTTATTGAGTAAAATTGTGAAATTCCTTGGGAAAGCTTTCATGTACCTAAATGACTATGGCATTATTACATTAATAACACACACACACATACATTTGTGTATTATAAATACAAATACACTTGATTGATAGGTTCACTTTCAGAAACTCCAGCCATTTTTGTCCCATGATACAAAAACTCTGCTTAATGCACTCGGAGTTAACACAGTGGAAAAATAGTGAAGTTCGTATAAGGTAGCAGTAGATTACTGCCGTCTAGGGAAAAAAAGTCTTCCATGAGGAAACATAAGCATGTTCTGTTTCACTGAATAACAAAGAAATAAGAGAATTGTAGAAATGTAGGGGAGGCAAAATGAGGAGAGAATATGAAGCAGGGAATGACGAGAAAAGATAGATTATAAGACAGTATTAAAGAAAAACAGAATATCCCAAAGTTATGCTTGATTGTTTTCTGGTGTTCAAGCAAGTAGAAGTTTGTAAAAGGAGAATAACCCCTTTGTTGTATCTTCGAGGGGTAAAAAACCCAATACATTGGTATGTGCTCATCTGGGAGCTGTCAGCGAAGACATAACGAAAACTAGGATATCTTAGAGAACACTGAATGACCTATAGTGGAAGGTCATGTTTCAGAAAATATGTTAGCTAAAGCAATTTCAGTAACACTTCCAGAAATTACTACTTCTGACCATGATTATTACAAAGAAACTCCAGTCTCCAGGACCCACTGAAATTCTAAGGGAACTAGATGTCAGGCCTCCTAGTTGAGATAGAAAAAAGGTTTTACCTCTACACTCCTAGAACTTTAGTTAAGATTTTAGACCAGAAACCCTCTTGCAAGAGTTATATAATATTTTCAGAAAGTATTTCAGGTATAATACTGGTAACATATCACAACTGGTTTCTCTTTACCGTTCTGTCTTGTTCCTGTTCACTTAATGCATATTATGTATAATACATGTCTCTGATTTGATGTCTTTGTTGCTATCTCTTTAAATAATTTTTTTTTTTTTTTTTTTACTTTTCTGGGCCCTGCAGTGTCAGGTTGTGTTTTTTGGAATGTTGTCAATAAGTGAGTTCAAACACTCTTTCTACTTCTAAGTAAGCAGAGGCAAAAGGATGTGATAAGGTCTATGAGTCTAGTGGTGCTTACCAGACAACTGTCACAGAGAGCAACTACTGCAAACAGGAGGGCTGATAAGACATAAGAGCAGAGGAAATGGTTAGGAGAGTATGTCCTTAAAAAATATCTCAAAACGGTAGGACTGAACAAGACCAAGGCTGATCAGCCCTGCAGGTATGATATGCAGATCGTCCAGTCTTCTGGAGTCGAGGCTCCAGGTTCTACCAGAGGAAGGTGTGCAAC
This sequence comes from Struthio camelus, assembly GCF_040807025.1. NCBI lineage: Eukaryota > Metazoa > Chordata > Aves > Struthioniformes > Struthionidae > Struthio > Struthio camelus. The sequence continues at coordinate 63,504,810 of NC_090944.1, read as the reverse complement.
AAGCTAACACAATTAGACAGATGATATCAAGTCATGAAAACTTTTGGGCACATTGTGGCTTTTTATATGATCCAGTCTGAAGTGAAAACACTGACTAGATACAACAATTGTTTCAGACCTCAAAACTTTAAAGCTGAAAGAACTGATTTATTTTACAGTTATGTTTCAGTTTGGCTTACCATAGGACTAAATATCTGAATTGTTTCCTAACAACTGTTTCCTGAAGTGTCCTAAGAGACTTTCGAGATATTTTGGGGTAGACAGCAATGTCAACCCACCTCCAACACGTTACCATGAAGACTGTTGTTTTGCAAGGCTCTACCAAAAAAAAAAATCAAATATATAATTAGCATGTTCCAAAATACCTGGCAGTGGGGAGGGAGAGAAATAGCTTTTGCTCAGGATTCATTTGCTAAAGTGTACAGATAAGAGTGTTATCTTTTTTTAAACTAATTTTCTTGAACACTGAAAGGCCTGGGAATTGTATTTTTTTTCTTTCCTTTTTAGCCAATCAGAGAGTGAGGATGACACGATGCCTGTTGAGAATCAACAGGTTAAATTCTAAATAAAACCTCCAGATCAGAGGATTGGGATTCAAGCAACAAAACAGTTTTGAGCCAAATATTTAGCCACATAGCAGGTACTGAAATACTACTTTACATTTCTATTACCACACCTCACAGCTAGGCCAACAATTCGTAGAGGCCAACCATAGTGCATATTACAAAGCTATTGCAAAAGAATAATAACAATTATGTAAGTTAGCTTGAACCTGTTGAGCATACGGAAGTGGCATAAAAAGTACAGGAGAGATAGGATACTCTAGTTTTGTTTAGCAGCTGCACCGCAGCACTGCAGTCTCAAGGGTGAGGCAGTTTCTCACATATACTTTACTATATGTGCTTTGTATAGCCATAATATTAATGTGCCTATATACTGAAATGGAAAAGTTCCTGTCATTCAGATAGTAGTGGTGGAGTTATAACATTTAAACATAGCATCTTTTCTTGTGCATAAAAAAAGGAAGATATCTCTGTTTTATCAACTGGATGCAATTATCTTTTTTTTTCTTTTTAAACTGTGATCAGCTGAATAGATCTGTAGAAGATACGTGAAATTTTGTTTTACTTTACGTTTTTCCTTTGATTCTGGTATTATAAAATATTGTGACTCTTCCTGAGTTCTAACCCCGTTCAGTGGAGAATCAGTATGTAATTTCCCCTCTTTTGCCCTGCCGTAGTAAAATCATAAAGTTTGCATTTACAGTTAGCAGCTGATTTAGGGAAATTCATATGAAAAGAGCTGTCTTGCAACTTGCAGATCAGGTTTGCCAGCTAGTAGCAGACGAATAACTATTATTAGTTGTTACAGCAGATGAGATATAAATGTCATTTTTTCTGAAAGGTGAAGTGAAACTTTTCAGTTTCACTAGAGAAGATTTCTGTCAGAGTTTGAAACAGTGCTATATGTGGAAGCTACCAATGTGCCATCTGTCACAATAAGTGATATTTTGGGGCCACATTATAAACCAGCTGGTGACTAGCTCACAACCTTGACCAAAATACTTTCTGTGAATTAAAGATGTGTAAGCACTTAAGCCACATTCAAATGGCCTAAATTCAGCTTATTCATTAGTGTGAATTGGCACCTCTGGGAAAGCTATATAGATTTTAAGAAAGATAGTAATGTACTGAGTCAGGTAGAATATGCCAAATATTGAGAATGGGGATTAAGGGGGAATTTAAACCTGAATATTGTTATAACTTAAGTTTTATTGTCAGATAAGGTCATCCAGCTACCATTCCTGCAACCTAAGAACATCACCTGGAACAATATTTTGTAATATTTTAGCTGACCTTGCAGAAGAAAATGCCATCATTTCTCCTGAACTGGTGTACCCTGTAAAACCTACTCAATCCTACAGTGTTGAGCCTTAACTTTTGAGACTGATCTAATTTTTAAAAAACATCTTTAACGCTTGTGACAGATGAGACTCTGCAAATGTGAACACTTTGAAGATTATTATTCTGACTTATACTTTTGAGACATTTTCCCAATCTGTCACTGCTACAAAGGTGATATGCAGCTTTGGTTTCCTAGAATAGCATGGGAAGGTGAAGGAGAAAGGCTTATCCTTCCTGCAATCCGTGAAAACAGTTTGTTGCAGTTTAAAAGGCCTCACACAAAGGCTGGTGAAAGGACTAAATGAAGATCAGCCTGCATCTGAGACAAGGAGGAGAAAGCTGGCAACGTATGCTGGAGAAAGAAATTACTTCTTTTTGCCTGTACTATGTGCACTTGATATGGAATAACTGCAGAGAGAATGCTTTGTGATACACTTTTCTGCAGTGTCTTTTTTCACTCTAAAATTAATAGCACTAAATTTTCTGAAAGCTGGCTGGTCACTAATAAGCTCTGTTGCTGTCCTTATGAAAGCAGTACTGCAACTGCAAACCTAATATTAGATCTCCTAAGGTCTAGTAGAAGGATAAGGGGACCATGACTGTAAATTCAAGTCTGGAGGCCCAGAACTCTACTTTTTCACCTGAGAGAGAAAAAGACTTGCACATCTGAAACCTCAGCAGAATACCCAGGAGGATCTTGTGAGGGAAAAAGCTGTAGTAAATGAACATTACAGGAACTATAAATGTGGCTAAAATCATTTTTAAAAAATATTCCCTTTATAAAATACATTAATGACCACTGAATCTTGGAATAAGTCTTTATAAGAATAAATCAGAATAGATGCACCATAGTGCTTTTGCGTACTGTGGATAATGCTATCTTAGGAAGTTACAATGGTGAACAAATATTTTGAATGTGAAGTTATATTCCTCAGTGCTCACATATCAAAAATATTTTCACCTTTCTTAAGCTTATTTTGTGGTTATTTCAAAAGTGCTACTTCATCAGTATAAGAGTGAGAGAAGAATATTCAGAAATCTGTTCATAATATTTAAGATTGGTTGTTGCCTAGCAACTATGCCAAAGATCATGGAATTTCTCTTAGATACAGGTCAGTAAGCAAGTGGCCAGTGGTGGGTGCAAAGGAACAAAATTTTATTTTATTTTATTTTATTTTATTTTATTTTATTTTATTTTATTTTATTTTATTTTATTTTCAGTTACACTTTGCTACTACCTGGAACATGAGGAATTTGGCTTAGCATGCTAATCTGGTGGCTGCACGACATGCCTACAGACTTGTTCCAATTATATTTATTTGGAACATTATTTGGAACATTCATTATTTATGAATATTTTCTTCTAGATTCCCCTTCCACGTTGCTGTACTTCAGTTATTACTGGACACATAACCAAACTTCCCTCAAAAGTACAGCCGAGCTGAAATGGACATACCATTTGAGACTGTAGTCATACAAGTTCAAAATCCAGGCAGTCTAGTTTTCAACACTGGATCAAACTCATTCCTCAAAATTGTCACACTGCAGTGACTGCCCACCCTCTATTTCACTTCTTAATGTCTTCTTCCCAGGAATTCTAAACAAATTTTCACTGTAAGTGAAAGCCTATGAAATCCCATCGCTGGTTAGAAATTGCAGCAAGCTATATGCATTGTCCCTGCTTTGCAACATTTTACCAGTAGATTCTCTGCCCAGAAATATACCACTCCTAGGTGAAAGAGGAGTCTTTGCCAGATCAAGTCTGTTACTGGAATATATGGATTTGTTCAGGAAAGGCAAGGGCAACAGCGACTCTTTGCTGCCTTATTTATCTTCAAGGTTTGTTGTGACAAGATGCTCAAATTTAACTAGACAGACAGGGTTTTTATTTTTTTTTGTGGGAGTGAGGGGGAGGATTTTAACAAGTATTGAGATTCTTTATCCTCCCCCTTTTTTCTAAACTGCTGTAGAAATAGATGAGGAAACATAGATTAAGTTTTGGCTAAGAAAAATACATAAGGGATTTTTTCTTCTTCCAATCAATTCAAGATAAAGTTTGGACCCAACACCACAGTAAATATCTAGATTTTGATTTTAGATGCACTGCTTATATACAGTTTCAATTTAAACTTTTCCCAAGTTTACCCAAAACCTCAGGCCATGCTCTTTGAAAATCTTGGCAAATCTGGGTCAAGATTCGGCTCTTATTATGAAAGTTTCTAATGCATTTAGCAATGTCATAATGCTTAGTCAGTGTTTTATTTAACAAACATACAGTGACTCTAAGTGTTACCCCTAATACAGGTGTTTCCATGCTTTTTTCCCACAAATATAAGCCATTACGGGCATGATTAAAGTTGTTTTACCTTTTCATGTTTTTCTCTGCTCTTCCCTTCTTTGTTGCTCTGTGTTCAGTTCATAAGCAGTAAGACTGTTGCAAGCCAGGAGGGTAGGTCATGAACAATCAAGTAAGAGTATCCATAAAGAGGTCAAAGATATCAATATATGGAAGAAATTCTGAGTTTTGTATATAGAAAACCATTCAGTGATAGCTAACTCAGAAATTGTATCAATATAAAACCAAACAAAACAAAACATCCAAATATTTTATAAAATCTCTTTTTAAATATTCTAAGTTAAATATGTAACTTGGAATTTGCAGCAACCTGAAGAGTTCTACTTTAACAGCAATAGTATAATACTCCAAATATAGCCAAAATGCTCAGCAGAACAATAGAACAAGGGGATAGAATTTGTTTTCCTTAATCTAATTCACCCTGCACAAATGCTAATTATATTAATTGAAAATAAAGACAGATAGGAGGTCTTCAGCATATTCAACATGAGAAAAAGAATATCTAATAGAAAAAAAAGACTGTTTTTCCTGTTATGGCACTTGCCTCAGACCTGAAAGATCCAGATTCAGCAATTCTCTAATAACCGCTTTCACTGCAGTGCTGAGCCTAGGTCTTCAATAACATTTAGTTGGAAACCTAGAGGGCTGTTGTCTAGGCCAAATGCCTTAGGTACCTTAAATGTTTCAGTGGCCTACATGTAAACTGAGCACAGCAAAAATACTTCCATGCCCATTTTGTACCTTCCCTGAATTTCCCACCATGCTATGTATAAAACACACAACACAGAGTACCCTACAACCATGTAGTCCATACACTTACTGGAAACTGCCTCAGCAGTAGCAGCTAATTCTTTTTTTTTTTTCTTTTTTTTACAGGTTTGTGAATCAGCTTCAATAGAAATAATTCTTAGGCTTTTGCCTCAATGCAGAATATATGGAGCAATACTTAACAAATAGGTGTCAGAATTCCATTAAAAGCAATCTAGGTATTTTTTTATTTCAACAATGTACCCAAAAGTACACTGCCAGCTTACGTGAGTCAAATTATCTGCAGTTTGAAGGAAAGCTAGATTTCACAATAACTGATAGGAACAAGATTAAACAATAAGAAGATGTGCAAGAGGCATTGTCTTACTAAAATTAAATTTTAGGCACTCTTATATCATACATTCTACAAGCAACACAGCTTCTTCTCAGATACGTTGATAGTTATGTTATCATTAGCTGTAGTGAAGTTCTAATTACACAGTGAGTATATTTGAATAAAGCATTTATTTTCTTTCTGCTAAACTGCTGTTATCACTCCAGGTCATATTACTATCACTGGGTATTAAACAAAAACACAGCTCACAGTGGGGATTGAAGATATTAAAACTTACTTTTTTTTTTTTTTGGCTCCCGCTATCCTGAGGTTTGGTTCCTCTTCTGTGGAGACCTCCTTCTTCTTTTATTTTTCAAATTTGGGCCATACTCACTCTTGTCCGTATCTAGTTCACTGAGGTTGATTCTCTAACCCTTTTCCAGTTCAACCACCTTGCTAAATATTTTTGCAGAGCTTTCATAAAAGTATGTCCTCAATTTTACCCACAACTACTTTCCAGTACATCTATCACATCATTTAATTTTATTCTATTTTGCTGTGATTTTACTTCCAGGTTTTGCTTGGTATTCTGATTCCAGTTGAATGCAGTTATTTCTCTTCTGTTCTAGTTCAATCTCAACAATGTGAGAGTAAACTAAAATTGCTAAGCTTTAAAATTGCAAAGAAATGCATTATTCATTATCAATGAACTAGAATGGGAAAAGAAAATGAATACTGTGAGTTGAACTATTAGAGGGGAATAGTTCTGGTAGGCTGAATGGATAGCAAAGGAAGAAAGTAAATGCATGGAATGGGAATGGGAGAAAGATTAAACTAAACTACAAAAGTGAAATAAAAAAGAGGAAGTAAGAGAAAGGGAGTGACTCACATGGCACAAAGAGAAATAAGGTAGTAAGGGCAGAAAAAACAAGACAGAGTAGACTATGAAAAGAGAATAATAAACTAGGCTTCATGGGAAGCATCTGAAAAGCACCGAAGAGATAATTAAATAGATTCAGCTGAAAGAAAAATCCAAATGTAAATTAACACAGCATTAATGGAAAGATACCAATATGAAAACAATTATAGGATTAGATTCTGCTTACGTGGTCATGATGCAAATATCCGGAAAGAAACAGAACTGAATTGCTATGTACAGCTATGTTGATTTGAGTGCTGATATGACACTTAGTGCTTTTTCAAGCCCTGTTTGTTGTGAGGAGCCGAGTTCGGGGCAAACCTCTATTGCCTGCTCGTGCTGGGTTTTGAGATTGTGGCTGTCAAGTAGGCTCACTTCAGTCCTTGGCAGGGAAATAGCCTCCTTTTTGTCTGAACGTAGAATCTCTGTGTTTCCCTCTGTCTTTGTTACCTCAAGTGGAGACTATTGCAATGCTCTCTACATGGGGCTACACCTTTAAACCACTTAAAATTTGCAGATGCGGTAGAACATCCCAGCCCACTTCTTTAGTAGTATTTCATGCAGAGAGCAGGGTTTTTTTGACGTTTTAAACCCTTTTTCAAATGGTTTGGGACTCAGCTAGGCAGGAGGCAGACTCCGTCTCTTATTGCGTTTCCTTCACAGTACCTCACCTAAGGTGCATCAGCTAAAAGCCCCCTTCATGGTAATAAACTAGCAGGAGGAGGCTGATGGTGAAGTGTTCTCTGTGTGAAGTCCTTGACTTTGAACCAATTTTTTTGCCTGGGTCTCTCAGAAACTAGATTTGATCATTTCAAGAAATATTAAATGCCCAAGGAAAAAAGGGGGAGTAGGGGTCAGGAAGGCTCTCTCACAAGGATGAACTTGTGGGACACTGCATATCAGAGGGGGAAGATGGGAGAAGAGAAGGGTAAAGATTCAGGGGTGTGAGAAGGGAGGGAATAGCTGAGGGGAAAACTGATAGTAGAATTTGAAAGGTGTAGTTAGTGTTGGGTGTTTTTCCAGAGTGACTGGTGAAAAAAGAATGCCTTGAATATAAACAGGAAGAGTGGAAATGTTGTATGCATGGTGAATTTGACCTTGCCAGATTATTTTTTAATTTTGGTACAAAATTCAATTTTTTACAGTATTTTATAGGAATTCTATATAATTTAAAACAACATTATCTCTGAACTATCTTAAAAATAGTCATTAATCAGGACACATTAGGCCATATATAAAATAAACAAGTGGCATAATGTACTGCTGTTTCTTCTAGGTTACCTTCCTAAATGTTTTATTTTCTTCTTGCCAAGTACTAGAAATCATTTCAGCGTTTGATTCTGAGACACCGGCCATTGTTCAATTATTTATTTTTTCCTCAGAACTTAGGAGGTGGAAGGACTGACTGAAGGTTTTTATTCTACAGTTAGCCCTTTATACACAAGAAGAGCAGGATTCTGCATGCATGATGATAACATGTCAAGCAGTGGCTGTCAATGGAAGGAAGAAGTAAAGGCAGCCCAGGCTTAGGTGATCACCCCTATGACAGAGGAGCACGCAGAGAGGGATGAGACATCTTGCTGATGTCCCTGTGGAATGAAGGCAGAGAAATGTTCTTGACAGTGGCAACCATGGGATTTCTTTCTTTGTCAGTGAAAGTAAAGCGCAACTGACAGACAGCCTGGAGTAGAGCAGCATGAATGGAAATAGCACTGCAGGGCAAATGAGCCACGGGAAGGAGTGGAGTGGCTCCCACGGAGTGGAAAGGTAATTTTTAGAGGTTTAATTTCACACAGAAGAGTACTAGTTAGTCTCCTTTCCAAAACGATCATGGCCTTCCATGTAGCAGATTAGAGAAAGGGAGGAGGAGATGCCACATGCCTCACAATTCCATTTTCAGGAAACTGGAATGAAATATAGATCTTTTGAATTATATTTGATTGATTCAGATTTGGTCTGATTAACCTACTGTTTAAGTCAGTGTGAAACGTCTTTCCCTGCTTTGTAGATTTATTTATGATCACTTAGTACTAGCATCAGCTGTAACATCAATATTTCTTATATCGTAGGATAAATATTAGCTCCACTCTGCTGTGACAATCAGGCTTCTGGCAGGACTCAAGCTATTTGGCTTCTTCTTCCAAAGAAATGCATTGATTTAGACAGTGAGGGAGTATGTTAAAATATAAATTTAGCCTTTTAAATTTACTAGTAACAACTAGAAAGGTACTAGGCAAAAAATTGCTTTGCAAATATTAGCATAATAACACAAATCTCAGCTACCCTGATGTGTCACAATTTTAGGGAGAAACTGAACTGGTTCCAATAACGTATAGAAACTCTTTGCTAGTTTGAAATATCTTTGATCTTCGGGAGGAAGAAATTAGGATACTCATTCTGGTGAGGCAGAGCTGGCTTTTCATTCCCACTTCTGTTATTTGTATAATAAACCTCAACCCTTGGTGGTCCATTTTGCAAACAGTAAGGATAGAATAGTCATATCCTCTTAACTCGGAAGGCTGTTCCAAGGGTCCTTAATTACAGTGAGAGGTGATCCCATTCTATGGCTATTGGGGCCATATAAGCACCTGGGAAGTTAATACAGTCAAAAGCCGTAATAGCTTTATTAACTTTCCATCATTTTAGTTGATTTTATGAGCTTTCATTACAATTCAACTTGTTAAGATATATGGTAAGAATTCTTCTCTTGCTACCAGATACTGCTTAGGAATGAATAAAACTATCAGTGCTGTCTGCCATGACATTTGCCAAAATATTCAGCTGTTTTTTCAGCTATGTTTTGTTTATTTTTAACTGTTTTGAGAATGTTGACTTATCAGAAAATCTGGAAAAACGAGAAACAACAGTGCACATATTTTGACTTGTTCTGCGTGAACAGCACGATCATAACTTAAATTGCTGTTGTTACCACTACTACTCAAACACATTTGACTTCTCATTCTATATCTATGTATTCCCAAGGGAAAGAGGGGCTCTCCCTGCTTAAAAGGATATTAATATACTTCAAAGATAAATACTAACGTTTTTAGGAAATTATATAATTTAGATTGCATTTTCAGTCTATATTCAGGCACAATCTTCATAACCACATGATCACAGAATCACAGAATCGTTTAGGTTGGAAGGGACCTCTGGAGATCATCTAGTCCATCCTCCCTGCTCAAGCAGGGTCCTCTAGAGCATATTGCCCAGGATCACATCCAGACGGGTTTTGAATATCTCCAGCGAAGGAGACTCCACCACCTCTCTGGGCAACCTGTGCCAATGCTCTGTCACCCCCACGGCAAAGAAATTTTTCCTCAGGTTCAGATGCAACTTCCTGTGGTTCACTTTCTGCCCGTTGCCTCTTGTCCTGTCGCTGGGCACCACGGAGAAGAGGCTGGCCTCATCCTCTTGACACTCCCCCTTCAGATACTTGTACACGTTGCTGAGATCCCCTCTCAATCTTCTCTTCTCCAGGCTGAACAGGCCCAGCTCTTGCAATCTTTCTTCAGAGGAGAGGTGCTCCAGCCCTCTAATCATCTTGGTAGCCCTCCGCTGGACTCTCTCCAGCAGTGCCATGTCTCTCTTGTACTGGGGAGCCCAGAACTGGACACAGTACTCCAGGTGAGGCCTCCCCAGGGCTGAGGAGAGGGGCAGGATCACCTCCCTGGACCTGCTGGCAACACTCACCTAATGCACCCCAGGAGACCATTGGCCTTCTTGGCCACAAGGGCACACTGCTGGCTCAGGCTTAACTTGTTGTCCACCAGCACTCCCAGGTCCTTCTCTGCAGAGTTGCTTTGCAGCAGGTCAACCCCCAGCCTGTACTGGTGCATGGGATTATTTCTCCCCAGGTGCAGGACCCTGCACTTGCCTGTGTTGAACTTCAGGAGGTTCCTCTCCGCCCACCTCTCCAGCCTCTCCAGGTCCCTCTGAAGGGCAGCACAGTCTTCTGGTGTGTTAGCCTCTCCCCACAGTTTAGGATCATCAGCAAACTTGCTGAGGGTGCACTCTGTCCCTTCCTCCAGGTCATGGATGAATACATTGAACAAGACTGGACCCAGGACTGACCCCTGGGGGACACCACTAGCCACAGGCCTCCAACTTGACTCTGCGCCATTCACCACAACCCTCTGAGCTCGGCCATCCAGCCAGTTCTCAAGCCACCTCACTGTCCACTCATCCAACCCACACTTCCTGAGTTTCCCTAGGAGGATGTGATGGGAGACAGTGTCAAAAGCCTTGCTGAAGTCCAGGGAGACAACATCCACTGCTCTGCCCTCATCTACCCAGCCAGTCTTCTCAACATCCGCCACCTCCCTCAGCACTCGTGGGTGCATCCCATCGGGGCCCATGGATTTATGGATGTCAAGTTTGCACAAAAGATCTCTAACCTGATCCTCCTCAACCAAGGGAGAGTCTTCCTTTCTCCAGACTTCCTCTCTTGTCTCCAAGGTCTGGAATTCCTGAGGACTGGCCTTAGCAGTGAAGACTGAAGCAAAGAAGGAATTCTGCAACTCTGCCTTCTCTGTATCCTTCGTCACCAGGGCGCCCGCCCCATTCAGCAGCGGGCCCATGTTTTCCCTAGTCTTCCTTTTGTTATTGGTGTATTTGAAGAAGGCCTTCTTGTTGTCCTTGACATCCCTTGCCAGATTTAATTCCAAATGGGCCTTAGCCTTCCTTGTCGCATCCCTGCACCCTCTGACTACATCCCTGTATTCCTCCCAAGTGGCCTGCCCCCTTTTCCACATTCTGTAGACTTCCTTCTTCTGTTGGAGTTTGGCCAGGAGTTCCTTGCTCATCCAGGCAGGTCTCCTGCCCGCTTTGCTCGACTTCTTCCTCAGAGGGATGCACTGCTCTTGAGCCTGGAGGAAGTGACGCTTGAATATTAACCAGCTTTCTTGGACCCCTCTTCCTTCTAGAGCCCTACCCCATGAGATTCCCCTAAGTAGGACCCTGAAGAGGCCAAAGTCAGCTCTCCTGGAGTCCAGCGCTGCAATCCTACTCATTGCCCTGCTCCCTCCTCACAGGATCCTGAACTCCACCATCTCATGGTCACTGCAGCCAAGGCTGCCCCCAACCTTCACATCTCCAACTAGACCCTCTCTGTTCGTTAGTACAGGGTCTAGCATTGCACCTCTCCTCGTTGGTGTCTCCACCACCTGGGTCAATTATCATCAATGCTTTGCAGGAACCTCTTTGACTGTTTGTGCCTAGCTGTGCTGTCTTGCCAACAGATGTCAGGGTGGTGGAAGTCTCCCATGAGAACCAGGGCCTGTGATCGTGAGGCTACTTCCAGCTGTTGTAGAAGGCCTCATCGGCAACTTCCTCCTGATCAGGTGGCCTGTAGTAAACCCCCGCAACAATGTCACCCATGTTAGCCTGCCCTTTATTCCTTACCCGTAGGCTCTCCACTTGCTCTTCATCCACCCCTAAGCGGAGCTCCACACATTCTAGTTGCTCCCTCACATAAAGAGCAACTCCACCACCTCGCCTTCCTGGCCTGTCTTTCCTAAAAAGCACATAGCCATCCATGACAGCATCCCAGTCATGCCCACTATCCCACCATGTCTCTGTAACCGCAACGAGATCATGGCCCTGTGACCGCACACAGATCTCTAATTCTTCCTACTTATTCCCCATGCTGCGTGCATTGGTGTACAGGCATTTCAGAGAGCCAGTCAAGCATGCAGGCTTCCCAGAAGAGGTGCAAGAGGATCTTCCATAGCCATGTTGCATGCTGTCTCCCCTGGCTGCACACACCCACTGGAGGCATCCTGACTTGAGTGGTGTTTTGCTAACTACCCTGTCTCTATACCACTCCCCTTCCCCCATCTTGCCTAGTTTAAAGCCCTCCGTACCAGGCTGGCCAACCTGTTGGCAAAGAAAGACACGCGTGCCCCACTTCATGAGGTGGATCCCATCTCTCCCCATCAGTTGTTGATCTTCAAACAGGGTCCCATGGTCATAGAAACCAAAACCCTGCTGCCAACACCAGCAGCACAGCCAGTTGTTAACTTGGAAAATCTGTCTACTCCTCCTCCCATCTGTTGCCCTCACTGGCAGGATTAAGGAGAAAGTGACCTTAGCTCCCAGACTCTTGACCCCCATCTCCAGAGCTCTGAAATCCTGTTTGTTGGTATCCAATTTGCCCTTAGTGTCATTAGCGCCCACATGGAAGATCAGCAGAGGGTAATAGTCCGATGCACGGACAAGCCTTGGCAGTCTTTCCACGAGATCTTTTATTCGAGCCCCTGGCAGGCAGCAAACCTCTCTGGACAAGAGGTCAGATCAGCAGACAGGTGCCTCTGTCCCCTGCAGCAGGGAGTCACCCACAACAATCACTCGCCGCTTCTTCCGGGGGTTCCCGCATGGCACAGGGTCTGCCAGGCCAGTTGCCTCCCTTGGAGCCATGCCCAGCCTCTCCTCAGCCTGGAGGGTGCTAAACTTGTTCTTCAAGGGTAAGTCTTGAGGGGGAGCAAGAGCCTTTCTCCTTCTACCAGAGGTCACCAGCTTCCAGCCCTCTTCAGCAGTGTTATGATGCACCTTTACACATGATGCTGAGCCCTCTGACAACTCCGCTGCAGTGGGGGCAGGGGACTCCCGGAGCTGAACAGTCTCCGAGAACGCCCTGTCAATCTCCCGCTCATCCTCTCGGATGCTACGCAGCCTACTAACTTCCTCCCGTAACTCCTTTATCTGGCGATACAACTGGTCAACCACAGCACACCTCAGGCAGGAGAGCTGACTGTCAGCCCAGGCCTCACGGAGAGGCCCCAGGCACTCCCTGCAGCCTGACACCTGCAGAGCTGCATCTGCTGTCCGAGGGTCTGTCTGGGTTGAAGCCTCAGACACAGCCGATGCAGCACCTCCAGCAGCCACTGGGGAATGTGCTCTGTGGCGTGTCATGACCATGCCCTGGGGAAGGACACACCACTGTGCAAAATGGAGAGGTGCCTTCTTTGCCTTCTGGCGCCCTTCTGCGTGAACTGCTGCGCAAACTGCTGTGTCTGTTCGCTGCCTCTGTTGGCTGCGCTCATGTGCTCTCTTTTGCTGTATTTTTCTTGATCATTTTTTCTCAGGTCAGTGACCTTCTACTTCTTTCAGTGCATGGACAGTGTGCATCTAATGACTACAAAGTACAGTTTTCCACTGCTCCACTTTTATTATCTCTTCATAGCTCAGAAAGTGGTCTTATGCATTATTTACCTGAGTGTTGTTTCAGCAATGCTCCAGTTGCAGCATTATAAGCTTCCTTTTAGAGTTTCCTATAACATTCATCATTACAATTGTTTCAGAACTCTTAATTCATTTTCACAACACCTCTGTGAGATAAAGGCAAATTATTAGCTGTGTTTATTAGGACAAATGATAGAAACTGACCTTAGAATTGCTGAGAGATTTTAGACACTACAATTGCTGTTGCAGACAGTACAACATTACTCAGGAACCAAGGACTAAAACAAACTGAGGTGAAAAAGTATCTAGCCATTTGTGACACACAAGTCTGATTTGTACCTATTATTGCTTTGCATAGGAATATGGCCCCAGAAATGACTACATTACAGTCGTTGATTGCTGCTGCAATGAGCCATGTGATGAAGACAGAATCCAGAAGTCCAAAGAATATCTATTCTGTACTCGGGCTCTGGGAAATGTTCAGCTCATGTTTGGTCAGTCAGGATATTAAATTCTTCTGCCTCATTGCACCTTGTTGCAAGCTGTTCCTCACCAAGAAAATCCTAGCCCCAGTGGTGAAATCATGAGTACATGGGTTGTTGTGATGGGACGCTGCACACAAGACTCTGCATGCTTGACTCCAAAATCTGTCATCTGCTTTTGTTCCTCAGTCTCCAAAACTAGTTATTAGTTTGGACAAACTTAAACCACAAATCACATTTTCTGCTTTAAGCTCACTATTTTATAATGACTTTAGACTTTAGTAGCCAAAACTAAAACCTTTACAAAACTTAGCCTGAAGAAATCAGAATTTGGAAGCATTGCCTATATGTGAGGTGCATCAGGTAGGAGACAGTTTAAGTGCAAATACCAAGTAAAACACAGCAACATAATCAAGTCTTTAGATATACCTATCAAATGGTGAAAATTCTTTTAACTCCAAAATAAATAATCCATGTAAACACAAATAAGGTCCCTGCAGCACTATCAAAGAAGTTCCTAGGAGCACAGACCTAGAAGCACCAAGTTGATCCAAACTCTAGTGTTTCATAGAAAGATAACACGAAATTATGCATCAAGCAATACAAAATTCTTTGTGGTTCCTTGCAAAATGGATGTATTCATTTCAAGCACTGCTGTCGCTGAAAATTGTGAATATCAGTTTGCTCTGCATATCAGCATGTTGTGTTCCAAGTTAACACTTATGCAGAGAAGAGTACAACTGTTGACTGCTTGCATGAAGTTTGGGTTAACTAACCTGCCTAGTCAAAAGTATTAGACTGAATTCTTGCTGCTGTCTTAAATCACGGTGTCACTTTCTCTCCTCTAGCACTTCCTTTATCATTCACCAAACATCTTCCGACTTGCGGTTAACTAAACTCTAGCAAAAGATACATAGTTGAATCTATTACACTGCAGATTACTTACAATAACGGTTCTCAAGTAATCGCTTGATTTGAATTCAAACTTTGATTTAGATGCATAAAGACTACAGTAATTATTTTGTTGTTAATACTAAGAAAGGAACTCAGAACATGTCAATGTACTTGCATAGACAGCATAAAGCATAAGTATAGAAAGGAATAACATACAAAGTAGTGTTTACTACTTTAGTCCACTTTAGTGTTTAGTCCACTTTAGTGTGGACTAAATTCTGCAACTCATTTCCAGCTGGTATCAGATTACATTAATGGTAACTTTAGTTGTATGTGTCACTCCAATTCATTGTTAATTCCCATGCTGCTAATAAAATCCACTCACTTATCACCGCTTCCAAGAACAATACCCTAGGCATTTCAAAATCTTCACTATTTAAAAAAAAAAAGAAAAAACCACTGAAGTAAAGCTCTTTGTCTGCTATTATTCCCTTATTGAGTCAGATTCTATGAAATAGTATGATGTGGATTACTAATATGATTGTAAAAGTCTTAAAAGCAAGCTGATTAAAAATAAATCTACACTTAATTAACTTAATTCACTTCATTAACACTTAATGTTAATGAACGCTTACAGATGGGCCCTCCTTTTCATTATTCTCCTATTGGTTGAACTGAGTTATCTGAACAAAAAGTTGAGTTCCAGCCTGAAATTTGCTACTATGCTATATTAAATGACCATAAATCATATTTGATTCAATTTTTGTTGGTTACCGATTAAAATGCTTGATGTTACTGCATAGCACTGAAGAGCATATAATCTCAGAGAGAACATGAATGCAAGGCATAAGAAACAGCAATACAGGGGAAAAAAATCCCACTTGCAAGAATATTCACTTCATCAAGTGCACATTCAGGTATCATTCCTGCTTTGCACTGATGAAACATCATTTCTTTACGTGTCACTAGTATGGAGAGTAGTCTTTGAAAATAGAAAAAATTCCAAAGCAGTGACAAAGTGCTTCACACAAGTGCAAAAAAAAAAAAAAAAGTTCCAGCAAATATGTTAGCAGATCAATATATTTCCCAATAATACCCTGCACAGCCAACCAATCCTAAAGTTAAAGAATGCCAATTTAAATGCTAAGTAGCCTCTCTGCCTTCAAAAACCCAATGACTGTTCAATGGCCTCAAAGTTCCAAGAGAAAAGAAGGAAGATATGGAAAATCATATTGTGTTTTATAAGAAGGTACAGTCAGGCTAGCCAAAGGCCAGGATATTTAAGCCTAGAGCAAATTTATATTCTATTTTCATTCATAGATTTATGTTTTTGTTTTTGTTTTTTTTTTCTGGTGACTGTTTATTGTTGTGTTGCTGGAATGTTACAAATGCAGTGAAGCCAAGGCTTCTACAGTGTCACAGTTCTCAGTGGGGTTCTCTGACTCTATCCACAGAAAGGCTGAAGATGTGCTCCACTCTTTTCATCTTTCCCAGTATAAAAGTAGGCAGAAGCATTTCCTCTTAAGATTGCTTAGCAAAGTACAAAAATCTGTTTTTTAGAGACAAATAGGTGAAAAGATGATTCCCCGATATAAAGCCTTTTTTTTTTTCTCTGCAGATTACAGTTAAATGCCCAAGGGTTAGGAACACACAGTGCTTTTGTAGTCCTTTGCAGGGCATAGCAGATGTGTTTTTGCTGACTGACTTCACATTCTGTTTAATGCATCAGTTGCCCGTGACTACTTGTTCAGAATTCCAAGAACCTTTCTTCCATAGCAGGGTGAATGATTTTTTTTCTTTTCCTTTCTTTTCCAACATTCTCCCCTCTGTGTTAAATCATGCCAAAGGATGCAGACAGTGGAGAGAGGGAAAGAAAAGGTTACTGCAGCTGCTGTGATAGCAAGTACAGGTTTCAGTCGAAGAGCATAAACAGATTTAATCATTTTGAAAATATTTTGTGAGTGCTCTTGACTTTGGCGTATCCAAAAAGTGGACAAATCTCTAAACTTTGTACTCTACGGCCTCACAATTAGGAATTGAAAACTCAGCTAGCATTTAAGAAAAGTGGTTATTTGGTTTTTGGTCTCTCTTGTGTACAGCAATATAAGTGGCTAACAGAATTGAAAAGAGTGGAAACAAGCAGAAAAAGATAGAAAAGTAGCGAAAAAAAGATATATTTTCCCCTTTTGGAGAAGGAAAACTCAAGGATCATTGCAACTGAAGTTATAATCCTATTCTTTAATCTCAGCTCCTAGCAAGATGATAGTTCTTAGCGCATTATGTCAAAACTTCCCTGAATACTTCACGTTGCTTGGTTCAGCAAATATTGTCCGTTTTCAGTCTAGATAATAACAAGCTTCCTTAACATAGCTTCCCAAGGAGTATGAAAGCATCATGTTTTCACTTAACTTTGTTTTGACTAAAAGCTTTGTCTCTCCCACTGGGGCACTGTTTGTGGCACCCATCCCATTTCGTAGTTCCTTGTTAACATGAATCTACTCTGTTTTGTACCTGCTAGTCTGAATGCAAGAGTATATTCCAAGAAAATACTGAACTGCAAAGATGCATTGAAATCAAGACACTTTACATAATTCTACAGTACCCTGAGAGATTTTGAAAAGAGTCAGACATACTGACATCCCAGTAGAGCCAGGGAGACTTGTGAATATTTTACACTAGAGATTATTAGAAATTTGTTCCTCCCTAGTTACACAGCAGCAATTAAAAATCATTAACCTTTATCCAGCTTAGCTTTTCTGGTGACTATCAGCCTTATGATACTGACATTATCAAACTAGTATAACACGGTCATCAGTTTTGGTGCTAGATTTTCCTTTCTTTTTAAACATCTCAAGGTAAAACCTAGTTTATATTGATGTCCAAGAAAACTTGCCCCAATAAAAGGATCTAATTTTACAAAAAAATTGTTATTTTCAAGAATATTCAATTAATTAAAATAGTGTTTTTCTGTACAGATCAACTCTTATTTGTGACAGTCTAAGCAGTGCTCAGACAGGTAAGTATGGAGGTTACCCCGCAGGCAAAACTAAAAATGTTAACAGGCTCCCTCCACTCTGTGTCCCAGCTCTGAGACATCAGTAAATACAGGTTGAGAGGCTGAAGGGGGAGATGATGCACTTTTCCATAGAATTTAAAGAAGTATTTTGGGGATTCAGATCCTTAAATCTCATTGGGTAGCCAGCATCTAAGGTGCTTTTTACAAAGCTTGAGCTTTGCTTTCAGGACAGTTGTGTTTTTAAATGACAAAACAGCAAGTCTTTAGGAAAGTCTATACCCTTCAGCTAATGCTCTGGATCTAACATTCTTGCATAGTGTAGAAAGAATATCTTTGGAAATGTGGAAAGAAAAATGAAGAAAGAAAACCTTCACATTGTGCAAACAGGTAGCACGCCATTTCTGGCACAAATATTCAATAGAGTGTGGTTTTGCATATGTTTTCATTCTCTCCCACGTGTGTGTGAACACACATATCACACATTTTAAATATAAACTACAGAGTGACAGGCCACAGTTATTAGGATGAGCTTTATTCTTGGTTCAAGAATGAATTTTTCTGCTAATATTTTTGTGCAGGATTTTCAGAGAGCAAGTTGAAAATGTTTACTGAAAAAAAATCATTTTATCCTGATACAGATAAAGAAGGCATAAGGGGTACTGCACAGTGCTATCTTTACAATATAGTTCACCAGTAGTCCACATTATTCTGGGACATCTCTTTCTAGAAAGAAAATCGTAATTACAGTACAAAACCAGGAAGGATGCAGTGAGTTTTCATTTAAGAAGATGCCCTGCAGCATCTGTTATGTTAGCTAGTGGCCACTCAAATGATGAAAACACTGCACAAAAAGTCCAGTACGCTGCTGTAAAATACAATCCACAAAGGTTTTGTTTTTTCTAATTGTCAATGAAAATCATATCAAAGTTACAGGGGAAGACATGCTTGGTCATATTAACAATTACTTCAGAGAGAAATCAGGTAAATGTCAAACATCAAATCAAGTTCAGATATTTTAATTGTTCGGTTTACTATATTTTTAAATACAGATGAAGAAAAACTTTAATTTCAATTTAGCCAAAATGTTTGAAATTATTAACTTATATGAGAGAATTTTACATCTAACTTCCATGTAAAGGAAAGAGATGCTGAGGTTTTCACCAGTTCAGGGATAATATTTCTCAACTCTGGATATAAGAATTTGAATCTAGTCTTTCTGGAAAAAAAAATAAAGAATGGACTCATGAACTCCACCTGCAAAACTGATGAATTTCCTTTTTTGAGTTATGGCTCTTAAAGGGCCCAACCTCTTGCTTACTACCTCTAAGAGCAGAGGTATTACCTTTTATGACCACTTTGTGGTCATCTGCCCCCAAGAGGAAGCACAGCTGGGTATGTAGAAGAAATCAGTAGTATAACACTATTTTCGTTTTTCCCCCTTCCCAAAATGGCGGAGGGACTGGGGAGAAATTGAACACACACACACACACACACACACACACACACATACACACACACACATACACAAAATGGTTGTCATTCTCTTTGGTTTCAAAAAAAGATCCATTTTTTTTTCCCAGACCTTCTGCTAATTACTTGGTTTGTATTCCATGTACTTCTTTAAGTATCTGCTTGGAGACTAGAGACTACATAGCCTGTTTTTGTGTCCTCCTTTTCCCCTTTCCACTGTCTCTCCCTAATGAATTCAGAAAACAAGCCTGACAGAGGTTATCATTTTCTTCTTCTGACTTCCTGAATGGAGTTGTCTTCTCCTTTTTCTCTGCTATTCTTTAACTTTGCAGATGTGTTCCCAGGGCATCACTAGAAGGCAGATACACAGTGTTTACAGATCTGGTGATGAACTATGTTAATTTTACCCATCAGAGTGTAAACTGATGCTAAAATGAATGGATGTGAAAAAGATCAGCCAAAACTAGATAATGATCATTCCTGCAAGTAGCGTGAGAACCAACATAAATCCATGTTTTCTGTCTAAAATAATCCATCTCTATTGATCCTTTAACCTAATTTTCTCTGACTAAGATTCAATTTCCAAACCCAGTGCAGAAACAACTTTGTTTGATTATGTTAGATCTTGTTCAGTCCTTCACAGGCTCAAGGTATTTAATTTACTCCTATTATATATTTCTTTTAACTTCCTAGGCATTTCAGCACTGTCTGCTATCTAGATAGTAGACAAATTGAATGAGATTCATTTTTCTGTATATTGCATATAGATCAGACAGAGAGCATGAAACATAAGTCCTCCCACTAATACAAAATCTAGAAAGATTTGTGGGTCCTTAGATATTCAGTTTCTGTATCTATGAGTTTACTCCCGAGCTGGATAGCTGCTTACAAGTACAAGCTTTTGTTCAGAATTGGTTCGTACTTTCTAATGCTGTAAGTAACTTACCTTTTCATTTCAGTAAAGGTCTTTTGTGAACTAGGGCTGCGTTAAAGCATTTGATGCAGTAAGAGTTCATGCAACCCCTCAAGATAAGAGGTTAGCGTGCACTAGCCCCCCGGCATTGGGTCATGTACCCACACTGGGACACAGAGCACAGGCCATGGTGTGCTGAAAGGAGGTAACAGAACAGCTGCAGCATTGCGTGGCAGCTAGGAACGTGAGTTAATCTTACTGGAAAAAAGAAAGGGAGAGAGGAAATACTAGGTATATGGAGAGCTTAGACCACATCTAGCCAGAAATAAAACAATGACTAGCATAAGAATTCGAAGTTAGGTGTTTGAAAGGGAGTTAAACAGGGATTTTTAGGCTGGAAGTAGATGGGAATAATATCATGAGTGATGATACCGCTTTGAATTTGGCTTTCAGACCACGTTCGTTGGCAGTTCACAAGGTTGGCACACAAAATTTCCTGCTGACACTCTACTAAGAGGCAATCTCAGACACTGTGGGTTCAAAATAAGAGATACGAACAGCAGAATAGCAACAATGGGAAGTCTGTCATTTGAAAATGATGGTGCACGAAAAGGATCCGAAAGCTATTCTCCAGACACCCATGAGCCACCACTGACACAGTTATGAAATACTGTGCATAATTCTGGTTAAGGGTGCTTGAAACGATATCCTTCAACTGCAACAAGATGCAATAAAAGGGCAAGCTCAGTGAGACACCAGGAACTGTGGTAAGACACCTACAAGACTAGCTTGTCTTGATTAGCTCAGAAAAAGGCAAGCTGACAGGAGATTATTCATCCTAAATGCATCAGAGGTAAATACTAAAGAAAAGGAAAAGAACTTCTGCTGAAATTTAACACTCACAAGAACAAGGTAGCTATAGAAATATTTAAGTTATCTAACATAAAAAGACTTCTAATTATTGGAGCAATGAAGCTTTAAGGTCATCCTCCCAGTAAGAGTACAAAAGGTAGGAAATTCCTAAATTATTTCACACACTTATGACTGTTGCATTTGGCAATAGATTATTGAATTCAGTGACCATGGAGATTACTTCCAGTCCTGTGCCATGACAACAAATTCTGTAGGGTCATTTAAAAGTCCCAGAATTTCAGATCAGTGTTTATCTATATAAACAGAGGAAGTTCTCTGATAGCAATAGTTTATTTTCTGAGATTTGTTTTGTACAAAATGTAAATAATAATATGAAAATATTTCTCAGTCTTGTAAATTTTTAAAATATGGATAATTTTGTTCTAGTCAAAAGCAAGAAAAATAAAAAAAACAGAAAATCAACATAAAAGAAAGAGAAACAAGGGTCTTTTCCCTTGCAATCAGTTGATTTTGTTTAGACCAGATAAAGTATAGTTTATCACCAACTTACAAGCATTTAGCCATATGAGGTATACCAACAGATATTGATGATACACCTCTAATTAATCTCTTGGCTAACAAATTTGAAAGAGAACACAAAAGCTGAACAAAGAGAAAAAGCAAGCAGCATGCCTCTGCAGATGTGGATTTTTTTGGAAAAAGGCTGATAGTGTTACACCAATATACTATCCTATATATTTGCTTCATAAATAAAGCAGGAAATCTGAATTCCAGGGTTCTCAGATAAGAACTTTTATAAGCCTTCAATTCATGACAGCAATATATTAAAAATAATCAGAAAAAATGTTGTTTAGAAAATTTTAGTCTAAAAAAGCGTCTTTTCCATGATCAGAGTAAGTCAGAGTAAACAACCTCAGTTTTGACATAATTTCAATAAATATAGGAAACAGTCAATCTCTTTAGAATCCCAAAACTGCTGATTAGATGGTAACGCAGTTATGTTTTTCTTTCTCTCTGCAAACATTTAAACACATCCATAACAAGCCTCAGGTGAGTTGTATAATTAAACCTAAATTGAGTTTTGTGCACAGAGCCAGAAAAAGGTATTTGAATCATACCAATTAGCTTTAAATCTGAGTTTGCCTGTAGTGAAAAATGTGCAAATGCAACAACTTACCACTGCAATGAGCTTTGGACAAAGCATGTGATACCCAAAGTCAGTGGTCTTATTTAATTGATGAATCTTCACTGAACTCTGATGATACCATATCACGTACTCAGTGATTAACATCTGGATAAGTCTTTCAGATGTCATTCTTCTTAATTTCATCAATTTCCATCATCCAAACTCTAGTAAAAATATAAACATAAACAAAAGAATCACTTTCTTGTTTTTAATAACAACTACAAACAAATAATTTGTAAAATAAATCATTGAAGGGCTGTTTCAAAGGCCCATAAATAAATGATAATCTACCTACTGAGTGGAGCAAGTATAGGAACAGGCTTAAGTGTTGTAGGTTAGTGATAGTCAGCTTCCTAGCTGGCTAGGCCACTAATCTTATTTCAATGGAAATGAAGGAGCCCTGTACTATAAAGTCTCTTTCCTTTCACATGAAAGGCGTATCTCACCTCAGGAATGATTATGCTATGCATGCACAGTAAACCCACTAGCTCCCCAAAGGGCCAGACCACATGTGTGCACAATGACAGATGGAGGAATGCCTCAAGAAACGTGGCAGTGAGGAGCAGGCCGTTGCCACCAGCAGTCATAATATTTTTTTCCGACCCTGAACACACCCCTTGGGTGTTTCTGTATTGCTTTCAGGAAAATAAGTGTTTGGAAGTGGCTCATGAGCCCAATTAATTGCCCTGCCAGGGCCATACTCTTTACAAGGTAGTGAGTAACTTGCAGAACATTTATTAGGTTGACTGTTTTCATGGTTAGATCTATCAATTTAATTACTTTCTCAAGACCTAAGCAAGCTCCTATTTGACAATTAAATGCTACTTTACAGAGCAAACCTTGACAGCACAACATTCTGTGATGCAACCTATGAAAGTTACCTTTATTTCAGTACTACAAACTAATAAAATAGTAATTAACTACATCAAGTGTCCTGATAGAAAACAGACCAGAATATTATCCAGTTAAGTCTTACCACAACTTCCTTATTTTTGAAATCCTCTTAATTTCACCAGCAACTCTTCAGCTGATTGAGTTTTCACATCTTTTACCTAACATACACACAACGAATTTTCATAGCTGTATCCAACTGCCTGCCTTCTCCTAGAAAACACCCTATTCCTTAACTCTACAGAATGTCAGAACTTTACTAGGCAGGAAAGGGCATCCTACAGTCCATATTGCTTTCACCATGTCTTTCCAAAATTGAGAAACATATAGGTTCAGTAGCATTAAGATCCCATAGATTCTCAGAGGAAGGACTTTTTGCCCATCTCTAACCCGCAAGGATACTTAGCAGTACTATGGTAGAAATGACCTTTAAATAGGAACTCTGTGTTGGGGAAGATGTAAGAGGAGGGCAACATAACCGTTGCTGAACATAAGTTCATCTCTTTGGTTGCCTAATCTGTAAAAGTCTGAAGAGCTCTCTTGAGGTGGTTTAATTACAAAAATGATGCATTAAAAACAACTGCCAACAAAACCAATGTGATGAGGACAGTAGAAACTTTGCTAGTTACAAATTTAGCTTAGCAAGAGCAAAAACATAGATATGCCTTCTTTCGATACCGTTTTTCTTGAGAAACCGAGCTTAAAAAAGCCTACAGAATACCTTTCATATTGAAAAATACTGTCAGCAAAGCATATCTGTAATAAAAATTTTTCAATAATTTTCAAAAGATTATAAAAATCTAACCTTATTTTTGTTGTCATACAATATATTAAGGATAAATTTTGGAATGTCATCCTTGTGATGAGTTTAGTTCACCAGATCATCTGTGTGTAATAACACATATGGTGTACCTCTTTGAAATACAAATCAATTATTTTCAATCTAATACTAGCCAGAAGCTCTACTGCTAATTAACAAGTGAACTAGAGGATCCCTCTGTTACTGCTCATTAAAGAGTTCATTGCAAATGTTAAAAATTGAGATAAGCCAACACTACAGCACTGGTACAAGAAGAAGGCAGCAGATTTCCATATGGCCATGATTATTCAAACTTTCATACGAGTTTGAGGTTTTTTACTGGCTCCAGCCCTCCTTCTTGACTCATAGAAGCCTATTAATATTTTAATCAAATGATACAATGCTGCAGCTGTAATAGCATCATCGACTCATTCATTAATCCCATTATCACAAAATTTTTTCTGTAATAGCATAAACAATTAATGGATTAGGTACAATGGTGTTCAGCCAGTTATGGAAGGCAAGGTAAATGACACAAATCAATCAAAGTAATTTAAATATGACAATGCAGAATACTTCACACACAGAAAAGAAAGAAGTTGTTTCAAGTAGAAGCAATGGCAGTCTTTTTTCCCTTACCAAAAGCATCAAATAAAATAAATATTCCTTTTTTTTTTCATAAAGAGACCAAAAAGCTGAAATAATAGGAAGAAATGTAAAAGGAAAATATTCAGCTGCTCCTAAAGCTTCAGAGAAGGTGCAGCTAATGCAACAACAGAGATTTAGAGGAAGAAATACAGAGGAGACAAACTTTGTATCCTTATAGGCCACAGACCATAAACTAACAAAGGTCTCTGAAAAAGCATTAGCCAGAACCTCAGCCTGCATTACCTGATTTTCATCAACGAAACATGTGGGCCACTAAATAAAGGGAAGCTAGCAATGTAATGCCAGTGAAAGTTTCCTCTAGAAACAGAATTCTGCATTATCATTACAGAAAGATAAATTCCTCAACCAAGGACTGAATTAAAAAAAAATGATATGCATATGCTTACAATATAAATATGCTTCCTAATCTAGGGCTCTCTCTTCTCCCAAGAAAGAGCTCTAAGGAGAGCTATGATGGAATGGGAGATGAATCCTTAGAAGGTGCCTCAGTAGAGGGGTAGGCATTGTACGAAAGAGGGGAAAAATGGTGCATAAATAAATAGACCGCCTGTAATAATAATAAAGCTAGTTAACCCCAACTTTACTAACACTGACTTCTTTTTGAGTATCATATTGAGCCTGTATTTCAAAAATGAGGTCAAAAGCAGACACCCTCTGCTTCCTCTATTCGCTCAAATGCTCTTTCTGCCCCACATAGATTCACATACGCAAATAGTACCGTTTTGTATCCTCAGAATCAATGAGCTCTACCTAAAAGCTGCACATCAGAATATTAGGGTCTTTTTTTCCTGTGTCTTGATGGTCAGTGCCATTGTATTGTGTTTGCTGAAGTATGAGCATGCTAACGCTGGTGACCTAACCATCGCAGAGTGATAAGACATCTTCAGTACACATAGTAAACGCTGATGTCTGTTCTTTTAGACGGTATATTGCCTATCCACCTTCTGCAGACTGGCAGCATTACGCTCATTATTACGGTGATGCTAACTGATTTTCTAACATAACAGCTACATACAATTTGAAATGCCATTGGTCATATCAAAGAAAAAAATTATTTGGCATACTTTCAGAGAAACAGATTCATACTCACTTTGCAGTCCAGAAATCTTGGCAAGTACAAGTACAGATGACTTACTCCTATTAGAATAAAACCTGATTTCTAGACGCTATTCTGTATTAAGCAGTGCACTGTAAACAAGTCTAAGTTGCATTTGATTTCTTCTAATTTAAAGTATGTGCCATAGGACAATATACTCAACGACCTTACAGCTGAAAAGACCCAAGACAATGCTATCTTGTTCCCAAGTGATCATTATGTGCGTTTTTTTATTGCAATAATGCCAGTACTTGCATATTTTTCTACTTATTCTATAACAGCAATGCATTAGCAAGTTGCAAATAATTTTCCATTAGGCATGAAAAAAATCACATAGAGAGAGAAAATTTGGAGTTCGTAACCTCACTGTGGATAGAAGCCTGACTGCCTGCTCCCTTTCCTGTGCCCTTGACCCAGTTTTTTCTTAGTTTTCTCAGAGGGCAGCTCCTACTTTCTTCAGTTCATCAGCAAGAACCACCCTAATGATACCTTTTCCTTTCTTTTGGTTTTGGTGCCTGACGAAGGGTAACTTGAAGGTTGGGAAGATTAATGTTAGCATAAGTCCAGTAATACCCTGAGATGGAGCAAGCCTTGGAGCAAGGGGAGATTGTCCAAGACAAATATTTTAAAAAGCTTGGATTTCCTAGTTATTGTCAAGAAAATGTCCATTCCTAATGTTAAGGTCCTGAACCCATCACATGGATATGATGAAAGTCCCAAGATAAAAGCATCTAAAAAAATTGTGAGAAAACACTCTTCTTCCATAAATTTTTCATGAAAATTTCCAATACCCTGTTTGGAAAATATTAATAAGTGTTAAGCCTGAAGGCAAATGTGATTATAGCCTCAGCTGCCATCTCAGCCTATAATATGACACAAACAGTTACATTAAGGGGAAAAGAAAAAGATGGTTTACTCACAACATAGGAATTTAAGGTTCTTAATATATATACTCTTAACAAATAAAAATATTTATTCAACATGTACATTTTCAATTCAAAATATATTTGACATTATGTCTTTTATGTAAAAGTTAGAAATGGTCCTAGATCACAGAATCTACACAAGGACCGTAATGCTGTTTACAGAATCACAGAATCACAGAATGGTTGAGGTTGGAAGGGACCTCTGGAGATCATCTAGTCCAACCTCCCTGCTCAAGTACGGTGATCTAAAGCACATTGCACAGGATTATGTCCAGGTGGGTTTTGAATATTTCCAGAGGAGACTCCATCACCTCTCTGGGCAACCTGCGTCAGGGCTCTGTCACCCTCACAGTCAAGAAGTTTTTCCTCAGGTTCAGATGGAACTGCCTGTGGTTCAGTTTCTGCCCATTGCCTCTTGTCCTGTCACTGGGCCTCACCCTCTTGACACCCCCCCTTCAGATACTTGTACACATTTATAAGATTGCCTCTCAGTCTTCTCTTCTCCAGGCTCAACAGGCCCAGCTCTCTTAGCCTTTCCTCAAAGAGAGATGCTCCAGTCCCCTCCTCATCTTGGTAGCCCTCCACTGGACTCTCTCCAGGAGTGCCATGTCTCTCTTGTACTGGGGAGCCCAGAGTTGGACACAGGACTCCAGGTGAGGCCTCACCAGGGCTGAGGAGAGGGGCAGGATCACCTCCCTCCACCTGCTGGCAACACTCTGCCTAATGCACCCCAGGAGACCATTGGCCTTCTTGGCCACAAGGGCACACTGCTGGCTCAGACTTAACTTGTCCATCAGGACTCCCAGGTCCTTCTCGGCAGAGCTGCTTTCCAGCAGGTCAGCCCCCAGCCTGTACTGGTGCATGGGATTATTCCTGCCTAGGTGCAGGACCTTGCACTTGCCTTTGTTGAACTTCAGGAGGTTCCTCTCGGCCCACCTCTCCAGCCTCTCCAGGTCCCTCTGAAGGGCAGCACAGTCTTCTGGTGTGTTAGCCTCTCCCCACAGTTTAGTCTCATCAGCAAACTTGCTGAGGGTGCACTCTGTCCCTTCCTCCAGGTCATGGATGAATACATTGAACAAGACTGGACCCAGGACTGACCCCTGGGGGACACCACTAGCCACAGGCCTCCAACTTGACTCTGCGCCATTCACCACAACCCTCTGAGCTCGGCCATCCAGCCAGTTCTCAACCCACCTCACTGTCCACTCATCCAACCCACACTTCCTGAGCTTACCTAGGAGGATGTGACGGGAGACGGTGTCAAAAGCCTTGCTGAAGTCCAGGGAGACAACATCCACTGCTCTGCCCTCATCTACCCAGCCAGTCTTCTCATCATAGAAGGCTGTCGGGTTGGTCAAGCATGATTTGCCTTTGCTGAATCCATGCTGACTGCTCCTGATCACCTTCTTGTCCTCCACATGCTTAGTGGGGACCTCCAGGAGGAGCTGGTCCATCACCTTTCCAGGGATGGAGGTGAAGCTGACAGGCCTGTAGTTCCCTGGCTCCTCCTTCTTGCCCTTTTGGAAGACTGGGGTGACACTGGCTTTCTTCCAGTCCTCGGGCACCTCTCCTGATCTCCAGCACCTTCCCAAGATGATGGAGAGTGGCTTAGCGATAACATCCGCCAGCTCCCTCAGCACTCGTGGGTGCATCCCATCGGGGCCCATGGATTTATGGATGTCAAGTTTGCACAAAAGATCTCTAACCTGATCCTCCTCAACCAAGGGAGAGTCTTCCTTTCTCCAGACTTCCTCTCTTGTCTCCAAGGTCTGGAATTCCTGAGGACTGGCCTTAGCAGTGAAGACTGAAGCAAAGGCAGCATTCAATAACTCTGCCTTCTCTGTATCCTTCGTCACCAGGGCACCCGCCCCATTCAGCAGCGGGCCCACGTTTTCCCTAGTCTTCCTTTTGCTATTGGTGTATCTGAAGAACCCCTTCTTGTTGTCCTTGACATCCCTTGCCAGATTTAATTCCAAATGGGCCTTAGCCTTCCTTGTCGCATCCCTGCACCCTCTGACTACATCCCTGTATTCCTCCCAAGTGGCCTGCCCCCTTTTCCACATTCTGTAGACTTCCTTCTTCTGTTGGAGTTTGGCCAGGAGTTCCTTGCTCATCCAGGCAGGTCTCCTGCCCGCTTTGCTCGACTTCTTCCTCAGAGGGATGCACTGCTCTTGAGCCTGGAGGAAGTGACGCTTGAATATTAACCAGCTCTCTTGGACCCCTCTTCCTTCTAGGGCCCTACCCCAGGAGATTCCCCTAAGTAGGTCCCTGAAGAGGCCAAAGTCAGCTCTCCTGGAGTCCAGCGTTGCAATCCTACTCATTGCCCTGCTCCCTCCTCACAGGATCCTGAACTCCACCATCTCATGGTCACTGCAGCCAAGGCTGCCCCCAACCTTCACATCTCCAACTAGACCCTCTCTGTTCGTTAGTACAGGGTCTAGCATTGCACCTCTCCTCGTTGGTGTCTCCACCACCTGGGTCAAGAAATTATCATCAATGCTTTGCAGGAACCTCTTTGACTGTTTGTGCCTAGCTGTGCTGTCTTGCCAACAGATGTCAGGGTGGTGGAAGTCTCCCATGAGAACCAGGGCCTGTGATCGTGAGGCTACTTCCAGCTGTCTGTAGAAGGCCTCATCGGCAACTTCCTCCTGATCAGGTGGCCTGTAGTAAACCCCCGCAACAATGTCACCCATGTTAGCCTGCCCTTTATTCCTTACCCGTAGGCTCTCCACTTGCTCTTCATCCACCCCTAAGTGGAGCTCCACACATTCTAGTTGCTCCCTCACATAAAGAGCAACTCCACCACCTCGCCTTCCTGGCCTGTCTTTCCTAAAAAGCACATAGCCATCCATGACAGCATCCCAGTCATGCCAGCTATCCCACCATGTCTCTGTAACCGCAACGAGATCATGGCCCTGTGACCGCACACAGATCTCTAATTCTTCCTACTTATTCCCCATGCTGCGTGCATTGGTGTACAGGCATTTCAGAGAGCCAGTCAAGCATGCAGGCTTCCCAGAAGAGGTGCAAGAGGATCTTCCATAGCCATGTTGCATGCTGTCTCCCCTGGCTGCACACACCCACTGGAGGCATCCTGACTTGAGTGGTGTTTTGCTAACTACCCTGTCTCTATACCACTCCCCTTCCCCCATCTTGCCTAGTTTAAAGCCCTCCGTACCAGGCTGGCCAACCTGTTGGCAAAGAAAGACACGCGTGCCCCACTTCATGAGGTGGATCCCATCTCTCCCCATCAGCTGTTGATCTTCAAACAGGGTTCCTGTCACATTTTTATGTCACATTTCCTTAAGTTTGGCCAAGTCACAGCATTAGCAGTTCCTGTCACCCTCACAGATCCCACCATCCACATTCTCTTCCTTGTTGCTTTGTGCTCACCTACTCTGCCTACCACTCATTCGCTCTCCATTGAATCAAGAGTCCGTTCCAGTGTCCGTCTTCATAAGGATTAACCTGTGCTTTAATTCCCAGGCAAACATATCTGAAATAATTTGGCTTGTGTTTGACTTTGCCCACCTGAAACCTCAGCCTCATTTTCAATTCTATGTATTGGCTCAAGGAGAAAAATCTTTCTTTCTTTCTCATCTTTGGAGTACAAACCACTGATCGTATTGGCCTTGGAGACAGTTCTTGTGCCCTATCAATGCAATTACAGTTAGTGCTCAATTATTGTGAGTGGAGATAGCTCCATAACTGAAAAAAGCTGAGATATAGGTGCTTGGGCATCACAGTGCAGACATACTTGAATGGCTCTGCATGCACACAGGCTGGCACTGAGTGAGGCTGTTAAGCCCAGACAGAAGCAAGCAGGAACCTGCACATCTCTGCGCTAAATTCTAGTTTCTAGCATTTTTGCTTAGGTCTAGGACAAAACTCAGCTATTTTTGTGTTTTCATGCCTGATAACACAAACAAATATTCATGAACAGCTAAGAAATGCCAAGCAATTAATATAGACCATTCTGAAATGTACTAATGTTACTTAAAATCCTACTCTGCATTCCTAATAGGGCACCAGTTCAAATTCTTGAATTTTTTTTTTCTTGATATAATTCCCAATTCTAGATTCCTACTGATAGGAAATCTATATCTAAGAGATTAGGAAATCTATATCTAAGAGATCTATCTAGGAGAAAAGTCTAGACTTCTTGATGATAATACATTTAGATGATATAAACTGTGTGTAACAGAATTTGAAGTTTAAAATGAAAGCATTTTCAGCTTACAGAACACAGTTACTTGAAAAACACCAGACGTTCATGTAAAATAACATGAGTGTTGTTAAGCTTAGAAATACAATCTGTGTTGAAATTAAGACATTTTATGAGAAATTATAAGCATGTAAAGGAATCAAGGAATCAGAATAAAAATATCTTTCCAAGCATAATTCTAGCACCAGCAGCATAAATGCACTATTTGAAGTCTGACAGTAACATCACATATTAAAGCTAACCCTGCCCTTTATGATGATACTTCATGAACAGGAGAGCTGTGAATGAGCTATCTTTTTCTCACCTCTTAAGTGAAGCAAAAATATTGTGACAGTTAAATAACAATATTTAATACATGCTGACCAAACTGCTAGAATGTAAAAGCCTGTGAAAATATAATGTACAATTTTCTGTAACAAACTACAATTAAGCTTATTCTAAAACATATTTAAACATATTCATTCCTGTATACAATTTCTGATCACTGCTTTTAAGAGCTTTTAAACAAATATTACCACTTTTTTAAGCCAAATAGGTCCAGTGTTTGGTAGTGACAGAAAAAAGTGTGTGAGTTGAGCAATAAGCATGCTTCAAACAGTTAAGAAAGGGAAATAAAGATGCAAGACTACATTAGCCAATAAGTTGCCCTGCTTTTGGTTTCTTTATTGGTGACGAGGGCGCATTTCAAGTTGCTATCATCTCTTGCTTGTTCTAAAAATAGAACTCTTTCTCTCCCATTTCCAGCCTCTAAGAGAACAATTAAGCTTCCTGTTCTTATGCTTGCCAAGGAAGAATTCCCACATTTTCCCCTTTTAGACAAGACTACTTTTTCCCAGTGTGCAACCAGGGTAAGCAATTTCAGACTAAGCATCTGCCTGCTTCTTTGCTAAAAGTCTGGGATCATCTCTCTTTGAATGGGTGCAAAATGGACAAAGGCACTGCTGCCTGCATCCCAGAGCCAATTAAAGCCAGGTCTGTTTGGGAAACCACATAGCTGGGGTAACATAAGGTTATGTTCACACTACTGTGTCCTACTTCTCAATACCAGACATATTAGTTTAGACACAGTAGCCTCCCGACCAAGATATATAAATAAAAGACAGGTGGGAAATCTCAGGGCTGCCTGCATCCAACTGTGACTAATTATATCGGCCAGCAGTCTTGTAACATTTAAAACTCTAATTCCATATTTAAATTGTTGGACCTGTGCTTCCTAGCTTCTGGATCTGGATGTAAAACTGCCTACAGTATGAATTGAGGTGGATGACCACTGCCCATCTCCCACTGCCTTTCCTACATGCCCTGGTTTCCATTAGATAAAAATCTGGGCATATAGTCTCTGTGCAATAGGTTCCTGTCCCATCCTTACCCCCCCGTTCTAAATAGACTATCGACAGAAACAGGAATGCAGGGTACTCACAGGATGACCCTAAAAGTTAGATACAGGCTCTGCAAACTTTGTGTTATGTCAAAACTGCAAGACTATTTTCTTAATTAAGATTTTTTTACCTGCAATCAAGCTTGGTTTAAAATACAGCTTTTCTGTAAAGATGAAACAGGAAATCATATGCAGGATAGAATCTCCTCACAAAGATGTTACGCAGTAAATTGAACAAATGAACTAGAGCATAATGGGATAGATTTTGTAGAAGAACAAAAATCACAAATTACTCTTTTTATTAGCTTCTAGAAGAACTTGTTACCCTTCCACACATTTGCAACATGCAAAGTAGTGCATTGTCTTGATTATAACCAAAATATTTCTTAAAATGTCCAAAAGAAGAGATGCGGACCATATCTAGAATTCTTAACAAGCAGCCCATATCACTAGCCAATTCTTGGCTAGTGAGCCTAAAGTAGTCTACTTAATATTAACTTTAAAGTCAAAAAGTTCTAATAGTCTTATGACAGAGAGGTAGATTGTGGCCCTGTTAAGGTTATTTTCTAGAGTGCTAAACATCCCTTTAATTATCCTTAAGAATATCCTTGAAGTAAAGTACTGAAGATATTTGGAGGTGAAAGTGCAATAACATCTCATTGTGTCTGGGAAGCGTATTTAACACCTACTCTTTTGGCAGTAGCCACTTGGGGAGACAAGACTTGCGAAAGTATTAAATTGTAGTAGCTCACTCTTCCCAGATACAATGAGATGGCACCTTACAGAGGCATGGGGCGGAAGAGGGAAGACAATTAACATTTCTACAGGGCCTTCTACTTTTTAAATATATTTATGAAATAGTTTATTTTGACTGCCTATTAAACACATCTTCCCCCTAGACATCAGAGAACACTTTGCATTAAATATATGATTCATGGCTAGGTTAACATCAACACATTTTTTGCTTCAATCAACTATGGTTTTATTTCAGGAAATGAAAATGGGCTTTAAAACAAGAGCCAGCCTAGAACATAAACTATGTGAATGTGGCACTGTGTTAAAAATGTTATAAGAGACAATCCTGTGAGATTTTTCCAAGTGTTAGTAATGAAGTTCAGACAATGTAAAAAAAAATTTCAATTTCTTTCTGTCAAAATCTTTTGAGACCACAAATTTATTACCACTAAACGAGACTTAGTCTAAATTTGGCTAGAAAGCTCAGCTAGGAAAAATATGTTTGCGCCTTTCCTTAGTACCCATTGAATGTCACTGGCATTTAGATTAGACTTTTTTCTGATCCATATGTAGTAGTAAGTTACTGGCCAATTCTGGTTGTATGTGTGTTTTTTTTTCTCATGTTCCTGCACAAAACAAAGGAAAGACCATTATTTAAGCTTCAAATCTGGCTCAAGTTACCTTCTTTACAGAAATTAATTGTCTCCAGCATCTTTCCCTGTGATAATCACTTCAAAATTGTGCAGCTAGCATGTCCCAAAAATACTATTAACACGGGGTAGTTTTAATGGTATGTATTATATTTAATCTTCTTAAATTTGTTTAGGTGAGTCCAGAATGATTATGAATTTTTAAGTATTTGCAGGCTATATTTTTAATCACAACTATCATCACAGAACACCCGTGTTATTCTATTGAAACAGCGTTTAAATCAAGGGAGTCACACCAGTGTAAACCTGGAGGAGGTGGTCCAGGGCCGCCTTCTGTACATTCTATTGAAATAAGCTCCCAAAAGAATATAAAATGAAAGTCTTAAAGTCTTTCTCTACCAAAGAAAGGAAAGCTCTATGTTACCCTTGGAAAATTAAGAGATAAAATGCCACTTAGGTGATGTGTAAGATAGATACTTTCAAAGCCTCACATAAGCGTTATTATGCTGAATGTTTAGGAATTCACCAGAATGTGTCAGGCATCAGCACAAGTTCAATAAGTTCCAAAACTAGAAAATATCTGAACCACTGGTTATAAGATAAACAGAGATGTAGCAAAAGCAATCACCAGAGAAAACACAGACTAGAATTTTGCAAAGAATTTTGCAAATGTGTGACAAGAAATGCATTGAAGAAAATAAATGAGCCTATTCTTTCTCAATACTGTTTTGAAACTACAGAACCATCACATTGTAGTATTTCATACTCTAGCCTTCAATCTGATAAAGAACCTAGACCAGAAATTACATCACTACACTTTTCAGAGCCTCAACGCATGACATAATGTCCTATAGAAAAAAAGGTAAACTTTGCTCTATTGAGCCTGTATCAGAAAAACCCTCACTTCTCTAGCTGTTTTGTATTTTAATATTGTCTTTGTAAAAGAATTTCATAAATACACTAGAATGTGCCATATGTCTAAATATTGACATTTTTCTTCATTGAGATTAGGCACATGCCCAGGTACAGTCTTCCTCAAGTCATGGTCGCAAGTTTAATGGAAGGAAATATATGATCAAAATCCAACAGAATTTACACTGCATTTA
This sequence comes from Struthio camelus, assembly GCF_040807025.1. Classification (NCBI taxonomy): domain Eukaryota; kingdom Metazoa; phylum Chordata; class Aves; order Struthioniformes; family Struthionidae; genus Struthio; species Struthio camelus. The sequence goes on along the minus strand of NC_090944.1, from coordinate 63,470,059 downwards.
GATTTAGTCTTTTTTCATTCAAAGATCTCAGAATAATTTGCAAAGGTTAATGTTTCGGTATTTTCCACTTTACAGACGGGCTACTCAAGGTGCACAAAGGTTAGCTGACTAGTTTACAGGCATCAGGCAAGCTGGAGCTCTCCTAATTCCCATCTTGAGTTCATATTTCTGGTACTTCTTTTTACATCTTAAAAGTAAAAAGATTTTTTCATATCTTAAATGTAAAATGTTGGGCCTCTCCTAAAACAACACTCAATGAAAAAAGATTTAATGGTGTTTCCTTTTTGTACTTCATAACAGAAATTATATTAGCTTTGCTTGTTTTGGTAACAAAGTGTTTCTTATGCTGGGAACTAGTTGGTCTTATTTTGTAAAAATCAATTCAACATTTATAATAAACTTATTTCAATTATAGCAGTAATGACTTGTTTTGATTAGAGGTTGAAGATCAGCCGTTTCTATGAAAATTTTGAGTTCTGGAAGATATATACATTCACCAGGATATTCAAGTAATTCTTCAAATGAATTTCAGTCTTCAATCAGGATAAAAAGCACTTACACAGGTTAGGGGCAAATGCATTTACACAACCGTTTCAATTTTACTTTGCTAGATAATGATATAACCCTCAGCATATCACAGAGGATAATGAGTTTCTAGCTTTCACCAAAACCTCATGAGCTTAAATCAGGTTTTAGCTTCTCAACCCAGGATCTTAACCTTTCACTGAAAGTAAAGAAAATTACTTGACGACAAAGACAGATAGGCAGTAGGTTTTTAAAAATGTCTATAATACAGACACGTCACATAGGCTTGACAAGACTAAGAATTCACATCTTTTGCCCACAATAGGTGGTCATTAGAGAGGAAAAACAAAATAAGTTGCTATTCTTAAGGACTAATGAACTTTGTGTGGGAAAATACACTTATTAAAGTATTTGTGTGTATATTCACTAAATTTTTTACAGCTCTTGCAAACAAAATGGTGCAAAATGATTTATATGAAACCACCAACTCAGTTTCCCTTTTGCCTCAGAATCAGAAAATATATTTTATGCTCCTTCGGTTTCACTTGTTCTTAGGCTCTCACTTTTCTCCTGTCATTTTGACATGAACCAAAAAAGTAAGCTCTTAGACTTCTGCTTTAATCTACATGAACAGTGACTGAATCCTTGTAAAGACCAGCCAAAATCATTGAAGAGAGGATGAGGGGAAGATGTCTAGATAATTGCAGACATTTTCTCTCAGAGCTTTGACAGGAAAAAGATCAAAGTACATTCACATGTCTTCATCTCCTCGTAGACAAATATTTCAAATTATTATAGTAGGATTAATGGATCACTCAATATTACTTGCTCAACTAATATCTTCACTATTCCATAAAGAAGGCTAGTTAAACTTCTAAAGGTATACAGGCATAGGTTCAGTTCCCTTCCCTACCACAAAGCTTGTGACCTTGAATAAAGTACCAAAGCATTGGGATCTCATTTCAGAAGTAATTAAGACCTAGGCATAACAGTATTTGAATTTTGCCTTTCTTTGTAATGTCTAGGCTGCTTTGGAGCCTAGCTGCTCGTAGATTGTCTCTGATAAATCTAGTGCAGTAATTTCATATATAAAAAATATGTCCCTGTCCATCCTGTTTCTATACAGTTTACCACTCTGTTGAAGTAACAAAAGCAAACATGTTCCTGCAGCTTGGTATTACCATTGGTAGTCCAGCATTTTTACTTCAGGCAAAGGTGAAGGTTGATTTCAACCAGTAAGTGCACTGTAGCTCAGAGACTGGGTATCACAACTCATGTTCAACTTCTGCCGTGTCTGCTGCAGCACCAACAGACAAGAACAGCAGAGAACTGGGGTGGCATTAACATCAAGTGAAAATAGCTGTTTTGTTTCAGAGCATAGATATTTATGGACTAACTGACTAAGAAATTTTGTCTGAGCACAAGATCAAGCCTGTGCGTTGACAAGAGGAAGGAAGAAAGCATGCAAAAGGATTCTCAAAATACAGATATCTACAGAACATACACGCAGCTGCCAGCATTAACTTATTGATATTTGATGTGTCAGGCATACAGAAAATGGTTTATGAATTCATAACACTTTAATAGAGAAAAGAAAACAAACAAAAGACCAAATATAAGGCATAAAAAGTTCCTTAGGACAAACAATTACAATCAGTTATGGGGGTATTAAACTTTTAAAAGAAATCCATGATATTAGAATATTTACACTCACACCAACTTTGAGTACACAGTTAATCATTCTTGTTCTGCTTTCACACCCTCTCAGTCTCCAGATTCATGGCAAAGGATGGGAAAAAAAATTAGTATATCAAGAAAAAGTGAATATCCTTCATTTATTTGTTATCACATAGAAGTATACATATGTACATTTACATAACATAATGTACCTTGCATAAAACCAAGCAAATTTATACAACCCATCTGTGCTCTGAACCATGAAACGGATGCTAGCATAAACCTTTGAACCCTTACAGTTTGATTCTGTTTCCACTCCTGTTTAATCTGCTTGTACTAGTAATAGTTGAAATTTATGGGTATAAAATATTAGAAAAAAAAAAGAAAACAGAGTAACACCGTGCACTGACTCCATGCTACTAACAGCTGGGTGCACTGCACTAGTATTTCAGAAGTATCTTTAAAAGAAGAGAAAATACAGTTATCATTGGACAAGTTCAGCTGTTGAAAAACAGAGAACCATCAGGACATATTTTAAAACTTATTGGAGCAGAAGACAGAAATCAAAGAACCACAGCCTTAGGAAAACAGAGCCTTCAAATCCACAGGCTTCTAAAAACTGAATGTAAAACATATTTAACAAATGGTAAGTTCAGAAAAAAACTAATTTATTCCTCCACATAAGGACATATTTAATGCACCATTAACTTTACTTTGAAGAACTGAGAGGAGTTACCAGTCACTACAAATGTTTTGCTTAATTGTTTGTTTCTTTTTTCTTTACCTTCATATCAGAAATCAATAGCGAGAGCTTCCCAGGTTGAAACCTGCTAAGTAAACAAGTACGAAAAAAGAAGGGATCACTATTGAGAACAGCTGCAATAATAGTCAAAGTACAAGCTATAGTAAGAGTAAAGTTCTTAAAAGTAATAAAACTACTGCTAAACATAACGGCAAAATAACAAACGAAAAATCGTCGAGAATCTCAGACCACCATAAGCTGCACAGCTCTTTTCTCCACCTTTTTTTTATGTTCTATACAGTGGGTTAGCTTCCATTTGGAATATGTCCTTGACTTCTATTTCACACATGAGGAAAAAATGTCAAAGAAGTCTAATGACAAAAATCCAACTGTAAAACTAAACTGGTATCAGTATCTTTACATCCAAGTCATATGACAATTATATTGATACCAAATAACAGCACGAACTAAAGCTGCTCTATTGCTTTAAAATAAAGATTTCTCCTAACATGATTTTGGGCTAATGCCTTAGCCTAATGCTAGTTTTGTATAATCTTGGTCACGCAAGAGAGAACAGAAGAAAAATTTGATGTGATAGGTAGTCCTGATTTGAACTTTATGATCAATGGCTACAGGGCAAAAGACTCCACATAACATCTGTTGGAAAAAAGGCCCAGGGTGGTAATGAAATGGTGATTTAATAGCAACCACATCTCAGCAATGTAGTATTTTCCTCATGAGTTCACATAGCTGTATATATATAGCATGAGTATTTCCATTGGTGGCTAGTTTTATGTTTGAAAACAGTATTAAGTGGAAAATGATAAACAAGGGAATTTTTGCACTTCAGTAAAGCTTATGGTGGAGTTCTGTAGCTAGTGTCTATATTAGGGAGAACAGCCATTCTAACAATGGTTTAAATGATGTCTGTGGAAATTGATTCCGAGGGAAAAGGGCACCCATACATTTATAGCATATGATCACTTTAGTACAACCTCAGTGAAACCATTCAGTGACTAGTTTCGCAAGCCCTGGCACAAACAGACAAGAACAAGTAAAAAGGATGATGAAAAAAGGCAAGCCTGCTCCTATCCAATTCGTAAGCCCTAATGCACCTCTAATGCTTGCACAGCCCCTCTAAAGCTGCAGATCGGTCAGCCAGAACCAAAATCCAGTTCACTATTGTACACTGAAGTGCATCTGTCAGTTACGTACGTCCAGGGTTACATACACTCTGCTGGGTGCACATGCAGCATTTTGAGACAAATCCAGCCCTCAAGGCTTCTATCACTGCTGTGCTGTAAGAGCAGTAAGTTTGCACTATGATGTGCCTTTTTCCTTCACTTTTTCTCGAGAGGGAAATGGGGGGAATGGGGAAATAAGGGGGACTTCAATGCAGTACTAGTAAAGATAAAATATTATCAAGTATAGAATAGTGTCATTTAGAGCTATTTATTTTAAGGAAGAGTGATTAGGCATTACTAATAAATTAAAAAGAATTATCTTGATACATAGCAGTGGAGGAACTTTCTAACTTGTTCACTAGGTATTTGAGAGAAGTATGCTAATAAACCATCTCTACAGGACAATATAAACATGTTGAATCGCATGTGCATGATCATCTTTTGAAAATAGTTTATCATTGTTGCATCACCAGGTTCTCTAATAGTGCAGCGATGAGCAGGACAAGGGTGTGGAAAAAAAAAATGATACAATTCTGTTTACACAGTTGGTGAGCATGCCACTGCCTGATTTTGATGAGTGGAAGGTAAAGGGAGAACTGATATTTTGCCAGGGCTAAAACCCTATTTCAAGTACAGAAAAAAACTTCATATTTCCACCCAGTCTGAAATTATTAACTGTGTCAGCCATTAAGCTTCACACCCATCTGTGAACAGTTTCCAGTATACATGTTTTGCAGTGCTGCACTCTGTCCTTCACTAGAAGAAGGGTAGTGATAGCATCAGAGCAACATGGGATTCAGTGTTTCAAAGGAACAGAGAGTTTAGGAAAACCACCCAGTAAGCCAGAAACCTTGTCACAGTGCAAGGTCAAAGACAATTGAATTAAAGATAGAAGCTGTTTCTCTCCTTCAAAGCTGAAAACCCCAAAAGTATTCAGGAGGTTTCCCCTGTAGTCGGTCTGTAATCTCCCTTTCTGCTTCCATTTGCGTCGAGTTCACAGTGTCCTAAATGCCCTTAACACCCCGCAGGAGTCAGCTTCCAGGAAGTGCATGGCACTTCACAGCACCAAGCCCTGCCTTCCTCTTGAAGACAGATGTGCTCACGGATAATGCCCTTTTTCATGCATCCTGAACGTATCTGAGATTGGCTTAAATTCTTTAAAACAAACTTCAGTTTCTGCACAGACTCCCTAAAAAAAAGAGCTTTATTGTGCAATGTGGTAAAGCTGCTGTGTGTTGAATGTTACCTTTCTTTGAGCAGGTACTTTAGCCTTCTTCTCCTAGAAAGGTTTACTGATTTTTGTTTGCCTCAAGAGTAGGCTGACTGAAAGGCTGTAAACAAAATCAGTGTAATGTTTATGTAAGATAGATAGTGAGCAAAGCTCTCATATTTGTGTCAAGCAATAACTGCTTCTGCAGGTAGTATTTATACAGTCAGTTGCTATACTTTCACATGAAAAGCTGTATCTGCATGCTGGAGGTTTGACATAATAGGTTTATCTTATCTTGACATAATCTACAAGACTAACAGAAGGAAACATTGCGGATGATATAGCTAGATTTCTGTCAGAACAATGAGTAAATTTACATCTCATTATCGATTTAGCTATATTCAAATATAATGAAAATAAATTGGATAATAATACAGCGGTTGCATTCACCCCATATTCCATAAATTCTATAATATTAAGGCTGATTTTGTTTCAGTGAATTTTTGATTGTAATCTAAAATGATACCTAAATAGATGGAAATTTTAGCAATTGCCTGACATAAAGTGCATTTAAGTACTAACTTATTAGTTAGCATTTTTAACTGGTAATAAAAAATTGTAGTAAAAGAACTACTCAAAAAATAGGTATTAATAAGCAGGTAGAATTATATCTGCAGTAATAACTCAATTTGCCTAGACTCTAAAACATACATATCAAGCACAAAAAATAGCACACCTACTAAGCATTCATTTTCAGTAGAAGGTTTTCTGAACTGTGCAATTAGTTCATTAACATTTATGTTTAGAACTGAAATAGAGGAGGTGATTGACATGAAAGTCAAGAATTTTAAAATTCAGAAAGTCCTTTGTCACAAAAATAGCAATGGAGAGACAGAATCTGGAATCTGCTAAGGAGGCAGCAGGCAAGACAATGCTAACTAAGGAAAGAAAAGGCTTTATTTTCTTCTTGAAGTAAAGCATCAACTTCTATGTGCTCTGATTAAGTAATTTTTTTAATAATGCTTTTCATCCACAGCTCTTAAAATATCATACACACACTAATCACCAAAGCACCTTCCTACTCATTCCCAACAGAGAATGCTAGGACAACCGTAACATTTTCAGAAAAATATTTTCTAATTTTCAGAGTGTTTCGGAAGCTTAAGTTCCCTCTTGCAACTGTATAGAAGACACCAGAGGCAGACGCTCAACATACATTCAATAGATAAGGCTTGGATATCCAAGTGTTACAATCAATGGAAAAAAAAATCATATCTTGAAATAGAATTAAGAATGAATTCCTAGTTTTGACAGAAATAATGGCCAATATTTCCACTTGGAATTTCTGGTCCAAGAGGGCAGTATAAATGCCCTGAGGCTTTGGAGAGCATCTTGGGAAAGTGTGATAAGTGTTCATCATCTCCTAGGGTAAATAACCCACTTTTCAGGCTAGCCCCCTTTTGTCTTATTCTTTGGTTGAAGAAATTCAAGGTTAAAAGGAAAGGCCTCTCCAAAGCTTGTGCTACCCACCTGCAGATAGGCTCTTTCAAACCACTTGTGAAATGTGCTGAAAACTTGGCAGAACCCAACAAGTTGGTGGATGATAGACTTGGAAGAAGTTTGTTAGCGCACACCTGAATTATGAAATTGTCACACAGAGTGTTCAGAATAAACAAGACCAATCAGATTTCAAAAAAATGAAAAAAGAAAAGAGAGAGAGAAGTTAAAGATAAAATGGTTCATTAGTTGAAAAACAGATTTAAATCAACAGATTAGAATGCAAAGAGAGAGAAAAAAGTAGAAATTATAAATAGAGAGATATAAGGAAATATGTTATTAAAACTATCCCTAAGAATAAGGATCCTCCTGATCTGCCTAGTGCTTTGGCTGTATTGAAGTTAGTTAATTGGCCTAATTAACATCCCAATTAAAACAGGAGATTTGCAGCATTCCCTTCTTCTGTCCTGCTACTATCATTTCTATTTAAATATGACCAAGACTGACGTGGTTCATGTAAACTCTGCAGCTATCAGTATGTACTAAGCATGTTCTGGCATAAGTATCAGATTTGTCCTTTCTCAGGGGGCCTAAATGGGGTAACCTCTAATCTGAGGGTGGTCAGTAGCAAGAGATGAGAGTCCAGCTGCTCAGACTTTCTAAGATGGCAGATGGCCTTTTACAAAAGCATGTATATAGAGACAATTTTTGGTAAGAGCTAAGTCACCAAAGGGGTTACATAATGATGTGGAGATCTCTGTTGGGCTTTGGAAGACTTACTCATTTTGCATGTATGTAAGCATTAGGCTTTATATGACTGGATTAGCTAAAAAAAAAAAAATAGTAATTTCTGGTAATTTCATTCTATTGTGTTAAAATTGTTTTTGAAAATAGATTTTTTTTTAAAAAGTATCTAAATGATTTATCTCAAATGAAGCAACAGTCTCACAGAAATAGGGCCCTAGCCTGCAGTTCTAAACTGGAGTTCTTTCCCCACTTACCTATGAAGCTGGACAGTTCTTTACTATCATTTTTAAACACCATAGATTGACACATTCGTACCTTTAACAATTAGAAGGAACCTAAAATCTGTGCGATTGCAGGTTTGGCTTTATTGAGGTCACCAGCAACTTTCATCTACCAGGAGTTTTCTCCTTCAGGATACTTAAAGCATGACTTCTGATAGAAGCAAAAAGAAATGGGAGCAGTGTCTCCCTTCTTCTCTTTCACAACAGTCATCTTGCTTCTATTTCCTGTATCAGTAAAATTCCTTCTGTTAGCATGAGTGAATGCACTCAGGCATGGGAGAAATATTTTTTATTGTATTCATTATGAATACACAAGATTTCCTGCATGATATAACATTTGAGAAACATGCTATAAATACAAATAAAGATAACTACTTAAGCTGAAAGGATAGCTGCAGATGCTGAATTCTAGTCCACTTACTGTTTCTCACTTAATTGGTTTGTGAATTTCTCATTCTGATAGATTTTTACAAGATTTTTTTAAGAGGAAGTAAGGTTTAACACTCAAGATTTCCACTGACTGAACCCACCAGCTCACAGCATTGTAATATTTAGTCCATGAATGAAGATCCCACACTCTTATGGGCAGAGGAAGGAGTGGAATTTCAAACATCATAATACCTCTATCTCCTTATTAAGTGCCTATTTTATCTACTATAATTAAAGCATTTTTTTGAGAGGTCTATGCATATATCTGGATGCATTGTTAAGAACACAAGAGGTTCAATTGTCACTTTTACTTGCTGTGGCTTTGACTGCATTGAGATAGACCCAGATATAAAACTGGGGAATGAGACTTAGGCTCAACTTCTACTACAGTACAAATTTCTTGTAGCAACTCAAGTAATATATATAATAATCTAAAAGAAGGCTGTGACACATTCAGTTACAGCAGATGAGACCAGGAACTTCAGGGAGAGGATCATAGTGCCCCAGGGTATTGAATATATAGAAGTCTCTCTATTAAATGGTTTATGCTTTGCTGTGAAAAAGTGTAATTGTCCAGAAATTTTAATTAGACTGCACTGTGGTAAAACTTTTGACTTTCTTTGGAGAAACTTGCAGTTGTTTTCCTTCAGACAGTAAGCTTTGAGATAGTGTGCTGGAGAAAGGCTACAGAATATGTTTTATGGGTAAGGAGAATGGGGATCAGCCTTCTTTCTATCTCCTATATTTCTATCATAATTTAATTCTTTTCTTGGAAATAGGTAACACAAAGCTGACAGCAGCAGTAAGATTTTTTTCTGTTTCTTCTTTTTCCTTCCTACAGAGTTGCTGAATGTTTCCTTGTCAGCATTAGTGGTAAAGTGCATTGTTCAGAAACAGTGTAGAAAGAAAAATATATTTCAGTAAGCACCAGAACTTACAAAAACAATAAAAAACCCTATGGCAGCATAATGTTTCCCAATGCAATAATATTCACAGTCTCAGCACACATTATAACCAATCCTTCACTTGAGAAAACCTCTGCATTCACTTCTCCATGGGTTCACAAGATAATTGTGTTTACTGTAGCAAAAAAATAAAAGGAGGAAAAAGGCAAATTTAATCTTAATGTAAGGAAAATATCCCTAAGAGAGGTCATATCATAATCTTCTTGGGGACTAGCGGAAACCCATTTACTACAGAAGTCTAAAATTGAAATAGATGAACATCAAAAGATCCTTAGGGCCAAAGGCTCTGCCAGCACCCAAATATATTTTTTAGTGTTTCGAGGACTAGACGGAATAAAGGAGGGCTTGAGGGTATATTTGAGGAGGGAAGTACAAAAGCACACTAATGACTTTCATTTCTATGAAACTGTCAAAGGTTAATTCAGGACTTTTATGAAGGATATTTATGTTTTAATATTAAAGTATCTGAACTGATTTAATAGACTTTTTATTCATATAATATTAAGTGTGCATGCAAATTCTTTGTTGGAAGGAGCTTTGATATCCTATTTCTGGAGGAGAATAGGACACATCAAGAAGTGCCTCTTGCAGAATTTTAGGCGTGTCTATTCTAAACCCAGAACAACAAAGGTGCAGAAAGTTGTTTAAAATCAGTCTTAAGCAAGCGCTTCAGAAATTTCCATAATATTTGGTTCATTTCATTTCAGAGAAAAAACTAAATGTTTGAAATATTTTTACAATGATTAGCCCATATCTTTTTACATTACAGAGATAACAATGAATAGATTTGCAATAGACCAGGAGAACTATGACTTAATTAAATACTAATTCAATATTTCCTGGATTTAAAAGTCTTTGTATTAGAAAAAAGAATATGCAATTTCTTTCTAATACTTTCCCATTAGTCTAAGTAGGATCTACATGTGGTATGCATTCCCTTGAGCCAGTGTGGATTTGAAGCTGTTTGAGTCAAGTTTATGGAAAGGCAAAAACCACTCAAGTATCTGTGAACCACACCAGAGGGCTAGAATTCCAGTCGATATTAAAAGATCACAGATATTCTCTGTCAGTCTGAAAGGAGCAATGAATTGCTCTAAAATGTTTAGAACTGATACTTGCAGATAGCAAGACAGACTAGGTAGGTCATGTAAAAAGCACACTGGACATTTTTAGTTTAACTCTCTTTGAGATATCACAGTAAGGGTGCAGGGAACAGAAGACGGTGAGGGAAACAAGGCTTTCTTTGAGTAATACAGTCATATCTGTAAAATGGTACAGCCAATTCAGAGCAGAAAAACAGCTAGCAGGCAGAAGCTGGTGGGGGTTTCAAAGCTGTTTGGTTCAGAGTGTTTTCCAGCTGTTCTGTACCGCCCGAGCAGCAAAGAACACCTGGAAGGGATTTTGGCACCTCTGTTCTTAGAGTATCAATTTAAACTTACTAATTTCTGAACGCTTGATACCCCAGCCTACAGTGAGTAGATGTTTCAGTTAACTTTCTTATTTCATGATTTATTTTTATTTATCCCTGTATTTTGATGATAACCACCTTCCTTTGCTGCCAATCGGTTCAAATGATTTAAGTGATCTCAAGATCTGCAGTGTATTTACAAGTGCACAGCAGAGTCTCAGATCACTTGTGCTCAGCAGAAATGTCTCTCTTCAATCCTGCTGAGCTTAATTATTATATAGTAGGAGAATGAAACAACAGTGAATTAGAAGGAGGAATTTAGGAAGAACCTAAAGGATTAATATAATAATCCTTTAAAAACAGAGAAAACAAAAAATTGGAAGGATATATGAGAGTCCACTGTATGCTTCAAGAGTTCACCTGCAGATTACAGTGAACATATCTAGCTTTTTCCAAAGAAAAATCAAATGCGAGTGAAGAGCCAGTATGAAGCCATTCCCGTATTTGCTGATTACCCGTCTGTGCAACTAAAGCAATATTCATCGCGTAGAAGCATTTAATAGTTGTCTTTTATTCTTAGTAGACCGAAAGCATAGCTTTTAATTTCTTTCTTTCATGCACTGGATTTTTATGAAAACTTTCAAGCTGTTTTGTTCTAGTGCAACGGTCTCTTAGCTCTGGTTTCATATGGGCTAAAATCTAACACTGTGTTCACATAAAAAAATTTGGGCACAGTTACATTTAAATTCTGTTGCACAAGAGTCAGATCCAGTCTCTAACAGGTATAAACGGGCAATGTGAATTTCCTCAGCTAAGAATCTGAGCCTTTGTCGTACATAGGGATGTACTAGATCATGGGAAATTTCTCAACAGAAGACAATCACATAAAAAACTCTTGCTTAGCAAATAGAAGCAAATTTTCTTAAAAGTCCCCTGATTTGTCTAGCTAATCAACAGGAACGGCAAGTAACTATAGAAAATATATATGTAGCTATCTATGCACTGATTTTGCAGATTGCTTACATACAACAATGTCATTCCGAATATAAAAAAGGAGCAACATCAGAACCAGTAACATTAGGAAAAAAAAGTGATATTGTTGCCAAAATTTCAATACAAAAGTTTCTTAAAGTTTGAAGCTTTTTAGAGATAAAATCTACGGAAGCCTGTATTGAGCAAACTTCAAGGGATTAAAAAACCAGATATACAATAGGGCACACGGGTTGCAACCCTGCTAGGTCAAATATTATTGATGTTATTTACTATTTTTCCTATTATGGCAATTCCTGGGACACCTGTCAACAATGAAGTGACACGGTACCAGGCATTGTACAAACGTAGACTGTACATGGCACGATCTTGCCCTGAGATCTTTTGCAAGCTGATTTAAGTCAAGGCCCAACAGAGGGATAGAGGCACTAAGAAAGGAAGGTAAAAGCAAAACTAGGAATGTTACTGGACAGCCATCATACAATACTTGTATTAGCTTTTTTCCTGTAGGCAAGGTTCCATTTTTGTAAAACATTAGTTTCTATGATTTTATGAAGATATTATACTATCGGTGACTTACCTATACTGACTCTGGCACATGTTTATTTTATCTTTGCGGTAACTTTGATTTTTATTTTACCTGTGATGACCTTAGAGAAACTGCTATAAAGAAAGAAAGAAAGAAAAGGTATCTAATTTCATAAATCTAAACTAGTTTTAAGTAGGGAAAAAGAATATACCTAAGGAAAATGGAGCTTTATTTGTTTATACGGTAGAGATATGCAACTAATATTAAAATTGGCATGAATTAAGTATGTATACAAATGCACGTGCGTAAGCATGACAACAAAAGCAAAACAAAGACTTAAAGGCTGCAGTTCCCAGGACACTGTTTCCAGGAGTAAAATTGAGAAATGTGCAATCTCTGTCAAAGGAAAAAGCTTGCACTCTGAAAGACCATAGCGGAAAAGAGACAATGGACATATATTTCAAAGATACACTCCAAAAGAAGAAGAAGAAGAAAAAAAAACAAAGTTCAGCAACAAGCAAGATTCCTGGAGGCTGAAGGAAGCAAGATTGTGAGGCAAAGGACACCCCATAATAGCTGATGGCTCCTGAAGAATATAAAAGATCTGTCCAAAGACTAGCGTGTCATCTCCAGTCAAGAGGAACTCTGGAGATGCAGCGGGGGCTTGACAGACTGTTGTACTCTGTGTCGCACACATGTGATCCTAGTCAGAGCGCTAGGACGCAGTCATTGCTGCTTGTGGGCATGTGAGAGAGTGCAAATGCATAAACTTGCTTATCAACTTCCTTAAAAGCTTTGGAAATAACTGTCACTTTCCCAATCCGCAAGATCTCACACTGAGTTTTATTATGCTAATATCACTACAGTGCAGTAGTGTCAAAGCAGTAACTGAAATCAGCATCAACAAAACAATCAGGATACTTGATGTGCGCTCTGGCAGCTGAAAAGCGCGTAAGAATAGAATGACATTTTTGTAGTAGCCTTCAAACAGAAAGCCAGCAGTTTCAAAAGCAACCTCTTCTACTGAGGACTGCTGTAGGAACTTCTAATATCAAGCTTTCCATCCCTTTCAACAGCCCTGAGTACTACTGAACAATGGTTTTGCATTGTTTTCACTAACATCTTATGGGATAACAGATCATGTACTGCTAATGCTGTTGGACCTGTTAAAGCAGCAGAGCTGCTAACACTGCCCCCCTATCTTGTAGCCCTGAAAACAGTATTGCCATTGCTAGTAAAAGCTGCAGGCTTTGTACTAACTTTACAAACCCTCAGGATTGAGGCTTTTCAGGATCAATCGGTCTGACCTTGTCTCGGTCTGTCTGGAGCTTTGTTTTCTCTCGTTTGGCTGTAACAGCAATTTTTCTAATGACCAGGTGGCTATGCCTGATTTGTTTTGCTTTTGCTTATCTTTGTGCAGTAAAAACACATTCTCTATATAAATAGTAGTAACAAGTAGTTATTCTATATAGAATTAAATATTTGTATCCCTAGCTTAATGATATGGTGTAGAGGAATACAGACCTGAAGAGACCTTGAAAGTGGGGACACAAGAGACAATGTAGAGGAGTGTAGACATGAGATGACAAGAAAAGGGATACAGGATGACAGTGGAGACCCCAGGGCTATAAGCAACTCACCCATGGTCGGTTAAAGAAATGCAGACCTGGGAGCAGAGAAAGGGGCAGATACTCAGTAATGTGAGTATATCAGTTTAAGCTGTGTCATTATTACAACTTGTTTTCCCCTGTAAAAAAGTTCTTTCTTGTATTTTATTTTTCTTTAATAATTAGATCTGGAAAAAGAAAAATTATTTGATTATACTGTTAAGATTTTCATTACACTATGAATAAGTTCTTGGTTTTACATGTAAGGTGTTTCCTTTTTGCCTATGATAAGACTTTGAGCATAACAATATATCACATTTGCCATGCATTTGTTCCTGTTTTGCACAGCACATTAACTTTTACCAGTGCAAACACCACCTCCCTAAAACCTAGGACATAAAAGAGCATGCGTTCACTCTATAGCGCCCAATTCCTGTAAAACAATAGACGTGCTTGTGCTACTGTGACCATGAATATTTCTTTTTTAAATTTAATTTCCACTCTAGATAGTGTGATTTAATTTGTTGCCTCTCTGCATGTAAAAATCTAAAGATACTGGCCTAGGTTAAGTCCATAATAATTCCATTAAGCTTTCTACTTCACTGAAACAACACTGGATTTAGACTGACATAACAAAGACCAGAGCCTGTCTCAAGACCTTAGCGTTGCCGGTTGAAGAATGGTATCAGTGATAGCAAAAGAGCAAAGGGCCCAGGTTACACAGAATATATTTCAGATCTGTTGATATAGATTAGCAAGGATGGGATTGAGACTAGAGGGCTAATACTTTCTCAGTATGGCACAGAACTGTTTGCCAGTCCTCAGCTGGCATCCTCTAAGTATAGGGAGTGAAAGGGCATAGCTTCAAGTAAATATTAATTCTCTTGTCTGACATTGAAATAAATATTATATTCTAGCTCAACTGTATGGGTACATTTTGCCAACCTGCTAACCTATAGAGCTTTAGAACAGCAAAAATGTCCTTTGAAATTTTCAGGGGGAGTACATTTCCTTCGATTAAAAAGTACCTCTTACAGTGGCATACCCCAAGTTTTCAGCTCCTTGCAATGCCTAGAGCCACAAAATTTTGAATACAGCATTTTACTTAAAAAATTTTTTTTATTTGAAATAAAAGATCAATTCATGAAAATTAATCATTGTCTATTTTGGTGGCATCTGGTATAATATTAAAAAATATAATAACAGAAGCTCTATTCCAGTCTGTCTACCGGCAGCGCCAGCATTTGACGCTCAGATCTGTACCTGCCACTGAACACACAACTACCCAGCGTGGCTAGTCTGGTCTGTGGACAGCAGTTGTTGCTGGCAGGATGGCTCTGGCTCTCAGGTAAGCTCACTCCTTATTTCTCAGCACAAAGGAGGGAGGAGCACAGACAAGGGGAACTAAGTTAGGTTCAAAATATGCTTGGGCATTTCTCCCTGGGCTGCAGGAGCCCTGTTTATATATAGTTTCCTTATTCAGAGAATACAAGCCTGGCAGTTTCAGCAGTCCTCTCTGACACTTCATGGGGAGGGTTTCCTGCTTGTTGAGTTTTGGTTTTGTTTTCGTTTTGGTTTTATTTTCCCTCTCCATTATAATGGATTCTGATGAAGCAGCAATTACAATCCTACAGCCTTCCAGAGGCCTATGAAAACTGGGACAATAATACTATTTCTTTAATGATTTCTGTAAGTTACACATCCTCCTTATTAGACTTCACAGACTTCAGTTGGTGTTTGTCAGGAAGGAGATTATTTAACGTATTACACTTCAGTTTAAGAGGTCTTTGCATGTTAAATGTAAGTAGCATTTTAGCTGCATGAGATAGCTGTAAACAGTCACCTAGGTATCACCTCTGTCTGAGAGATCAGACCTCAAACACACTTACATCAAGTCATACAAGTTATTTAAATCTTTGAAGCAATGTTTTCAACCCAAAGTAATTTGCTAAAATGTTGGTCAGCTCTAGTTTAATGCATTTTACTCAATCTTTTTCACATATGTGCCCATCACCAAGTTTCTTGAAAGCCTGTCATCTTCCTTCCTTAGATCTTATATTTATTAATGAGTCACTGGCCTTTTGTTCAAGTGTTTTCATGTGGTTTGTTAACACGACAAACAACAAAAGGGTAACATTTTTAAGATATGCACATACTGTGCAATCTGGGGAAGAATGCTTTTGATATGAATGAGTAACATACAAACGCATTTTAGTCCTTTCCACTCTCACAGTGAATGCCAATTCTAGAAATATAATAAAAGGTAAATGTGATGTAAATATATCCCTTCATTAAAAGCAACTAAAAATTTTCTAAAAAAACAGCTAAAATATAAAGTGTTATATGTGTTAGTGGGATGGAAAGTTAAATATTGTATAAATAAGTGGGTGTCTCAGTTTATTTGCTAATTTTTCACCATTGTATATGCACAAAAGAGAAACAGTGAAAGACAAAACTATGTCAATATTGTATTTATAAAAGCACCAATCTGGCTTTTCAGGAGGAACCTTCAGTGAAATATTTTAACTACAAAAGGAAAACAGTTGTCTTTGAATATAGCTAGGAAGCACAAAAGCTTCTGTCAAAATGTTTCATTCCAGACATCTGAGAAAAGTCTAGCAGAAACAAATCTATAGCGCATTTTCCATTCCTATTTTCGAAGACTATATGCCTACCCAGCCCTGTATGTCTGCCACACCTGAAACAGAAAGCATTTCAGCATTTTCTTAACCTATAAAAACTTTCAGATGACATCTGCTTATGAAAAATACCACAGGGGATAAAGAAACAGGAAGACAAGAGAGTGATCTAAGAGGAGGAAGAGAAAATCAGAATGAACAGGAAACTAGATAATGCTGTGTGTTCATGCATGCTAAAATTTTTAACCTTCTTGGTAAGTGACAATAGGAGGTAAGTGGCATTAAACTATTCTCTGAAGACTTCTACAAAAAGTATATTCCACAAGACAGAGCTCCCCTGCAGCTGTACGGTCACTCGCCATACCCCTGGTGTGCAACACCTGAGCAACTGCCTGCTTCCTGCCCAAGCAGGGGCTTACTACAACAGCCCAGGGCTGGGAGCGAAACCTGTGATCCTTCTTGTTGATATCTCTGGTGAAGTGTGAGGGTACACACACTTCAGACGTCTTAATGCATCTGGATACTTTCTTGGGGGAACAGGAAGTGCTGAGGTTGACAGGGTCAAGCTAACCCTGAGCCACTGGTTCCCAGTAAGAACTCCAGAGCATCGTTTGCCAGCTGGGAAGGAGGTCACAATTTAGAAGAAAAAAGTATTTTTGAAGGCCCAGTCCAGAGTCTTTTCTCTCCTTCAACAGCTGCTCTAAGATTGCTAGTGAGAACTGGCTGAGAATATAACAGATTCAAAAACCAAAAAGAGATCAGCATTTTAGTCCATCAGTGTAACAGGACTGTGTTTGGAATGCATATATTACAGAGAAAAGAGGTTAAACGTCATTCAAAGGCAGAAGTAGAGGGTCTACAAGTCCTTCAGTTTTCCAACTCAGTGCTCTTGGTGTTGATACACTTAGTTACAGGAAATTAGGCACGGAAAGCCCTTTAAACGTCCTGAAGTCCTAATCTGAACTGCAAGCCAGCTGTTCAGTGCACTGCCCATAGCTACATTTAGTATAGGGCTTTGTTGTACCAGCTCTTCCTGAGCCAATTAAAAATTGACATTTTGCCCCCTCTCTAATTAAAATGCAAATGAAGGGATGAATTATGTAAAAAAACAGATTATGCAGGTTAATTAGGAGGAAAACATACCTAGACCCCAAGTTTACCGTTAAGTAGATTTTAGACGTAACCTGCTGACACAGCTGAACGCAGAGTCTGAACACAGTGTGGTGCTTCAGCGGAAAGACCCTTCATCTATAGCAAATGTTGGGAGGTCTCCAGGGGAATGCTTTTATAATTATTCATCTGCTTTTAGAAGTCTGAGATAAATTAGCAAAGATATATGTTTCAGTCTTGCCTTTAAAATTCCGCCTCATTCTTCTAATTCTGACATATACAATACTATGCTTCAGTTTGGCTTCCTACAGATTTGTTCTCAAATGACACATTTACAGTAATTGTCGTTCTTGTAACATTTGGTGTCTCCATCCCATCTGTAGTTTTCAACCGTAGTAATCAGAGCTGAGTTACTAGACACTTGAAAATTTGGGCTGCTCCTTAGAGCACTTCTCTGATTTCTTGTCCACAAGAGAAAAAGAGACATAACAGCCAAAAAGAAGGCAGGTACAATAAAATGACCTTCCCTGTATGACCTTCCTAGGAAGATGTGTACTGAAAACTTGGAGAGGAATAAGGCAAAAATAAAACGTATGTGAAAGAGAGCTTTGTCAGCCCTTTTCCAAGGTAGTATTTTCCAGTCTTTGAAGTAATCCATTTATGAGCACTGTGTCACATTTAATTTTCAAACGTGCATTTGGAATGATAATGATGTTCCTGATGTGCTTTTAGTAAGCAAATGCAATTAGACATTTTAAAAATGACTTGCAACAAATCTAGCCCTCCAGAATTCATTCAAATGTACTTATATTGCCATTTTCTGGGTATAAGAGCAAGACAAGCTTAAAAAGGATTAGTCAAGGCAGGGAAAAGAATGCAGCCTGCAGGGAACTTAGAGAAAAGAGTTCAGATTGCAGGAGGAAAGATCTGAGAAAATGCTTCAACACACCAGTCTATGTGAATGTTAGCTTTAATTGCAGAAACTCTGTTCACAGATCTCCTCATAAATAGCCTGTGTCAGCTAAAAAATAAAAGTAATAAAAAAGTCATCTCATGTTTTTACCTTCTATACATTATATAAAAAAGGAAAGATAAGATCATTGTTAAAATACCTGATTTAGAACTCGATTACTAGTTTTACTGCAGATTTCCTAAATAACTTGGACAAGCAATTCCAAGCCAGATTTTTAAAGCCAGTTAACATGCAGCCATATTAATGCACAGACAGGTGCTTCTGAAAACCCAAAGGCACTATATGCATCTTTAGGTAGCTAAACACTTAAAAATTTGGCCCACCATTTCACTGAGCTTCAGAACCCATCTGTTAAATGGGAAATAATCATGTTTCCTTTTTCTTAGCTGTTGTCCGTTTAGATTGGCACTTTCATTAGGCCTACCTTCTGTATATAGTTTTTTCCCTAGTATGAAAGAAGTTTTATTCTAGTTGGGACATCTAGTCACTATAAAAAAAACGTATTTTCTCAATGAGGATTCACAGCCCTTCCTGCAGTGGGACTTCAAGCACAAAAATGACTATCACCTCAACTCGTCGTACATTAGTATTAGTATAGTGCATGAGAAATTCAAAAGCACCTCCAAGTCAAGCTATCACATAACGAAAAAAGAAAGTAGAATATGAATCTAATACTTGTTATTGACATTGCTATTTCAGTCTGAACTCACTGGGAATGTACAGTGTGGGAGGATAGGGCTGTAATTAATAGTAATTAGATTTACTCATATCATTTATTCTTCACACTAGACAAGTACTAGACAAGTACTTCAGTACTTATTGAGCAAATAACTCCTTTATTAAAGGAACAGGAAGAAATCTTAAAAATAAAGGAGACCCTTAAATAATGGGTTTTTAGCTTCCAAGTTACTGATTAAAACACAAACAAACAAACAAAAAACTCTAAATTTAACTTGCTTTCAGTAACTTCTGCTACTCCCTTTTTTCAGAATAGTAAGAACCTAGGCTAAAAGGTTGACATCTTTCCTAACATTTGAAATGTACAGGCTGTTAACTGTCACATAGTTACTATGTATGCCTAAATCTACCCAACTGTTTTCAGGCTAAAGTTTTAAGAATCAAGACAAGGGAGTTCCAAGATACATTAGCATAATTAAACATGAAATACATTACGAAAATCCTTCTGCATAGTGAATGAAATGTAAAAGGAAAGCCATATTCCTTTAGAAAATTCAGAGAAGCTACTGAGAGCTGAATATAATGTTTTTTATTTGCTATCTGGAATTGTTTTGCCTATTTGACATCTTATGATTGTTTCTGGTGCATTTGTACCTACTTCTTGCGTTTAGGAGAAGGGAAGCTATGATAGAGGAGTCTAAGAGCCACCAGCAAAATAACAAAATGATACCTGAACAAAACAGTAGAATGACTGAACCTTGCCGGGGGGGAGCTTTTCTCAGATCTTTGAAGACAAAAATAAGTACATGTCCTGGGGGATGATAAAGGGACTGATGTACTAACATGGCCATGCAAATACTATATGACTCAGGAAAATAGTGAGGTAAAGGACACCTTTAGGAATCAAGATCATCTAAGAGCTAAAAGATACCACTTTCTAAAAGTAAACAGGAGTAGAACCTACAGCGTAACATAGTTTGAATGGAAATATATATTAGTTGTCTATTTGTACAATGAGATGAATATATATACCAGGTGACAAAAAGAACTATTTAAGATAAAGGACACATTATGTAAAAAAAAAAAAATACATATATAGGAAGTTCTCTAGCATAAATTTAATCCTCAGTTTAGGACACTTATAGGCGTGAAAGGAATCATGTTCCAGAATGTAGATTAGTAGATTTCAGGATGGCCTTTGAGTGATTTTAAACCAGGACGTGACTTGCTTGCAACATCAGAAAACTGTATTCAGTGACCCACAGAGCCACTCCAGTCCGAGGTCCTGGGTTCTGTAGTATCTTGACTGAATCTTAAAGAGAACAATAGTCAGAAAATTGCAGTGGGAGATCATCTAACATTTCCTATTTTTTACTTAGATCTGTATTTTTCTTACACTGCCTAATGTGAAAAATAATTCGCTTTGGAAATTATTTTGCAAAGTCTGTTCTCATTTGTTTCTACTATTGCATGTTGATAGATGATAAACTAGAGCTCCTTGAGGGCTGGAGCACAGAAAAAAAAAAAAAAAAAGCAGAATTTCAACTGGCAGAATTCATACAAAATTTGAAGTCAGACACACCAAACAGATGGCCACGGGGTATAAGTGTAAACTAGGGTAGTGTGTGTAAGCAAGCTCACAGGTGAGCTCCCAACTGCTAGAGAGATTTGGTCCACAACATCGTTCTCAAGGAGACATTAAATGAGAAGACAATATTACCCGCTTTAAACAAACTGTCCCTTTAGGCTAGTGATAGTCTAGTTTCCAGTAAAATGGTATATGTGTGTGCATGCCTATATTGTCTAAGAAAATGAACAGTTCCTACTTCTGTGAATAAATATTTGGTGTACCATGAGTGTTCAGTTAATCAACATTTTACTTCTGTCATTATCAGTGACATGTCAGATATACAAAGAAGTCATCTTTCCCCTTTAAGAATATCCTTGACTTTATTAATATTCTGGGTGCAGCTGAAGCGTCATGGCTTCTAACGATAAATCCATTCAGAGCCTACCCATAGCCTGATGCTGTACAGTAATTAAACATAAATGATCTCACCATTCTTCAGAAGGTTCTCTTCTTTTTGTCAAAGTTCTTCCTAAGTATAATCAAATATTACATTTGCTTTGTCAAAGAAAAATTTGCTTTGAGAAAGAAGATATGACGGAAGAGAACAAGATTCTGTATTGTTAAATTTGGCACAAGGAAAGAAAATGACTTTCAGGGGGATGTTATAAATTTGAATAAATATCTGAAGGGAGGATGTCAAGATGACACAGTCATTCTCTTCTCAGCAATGCCCAGCGAAAGGATGGGAGACAATAGGCACAACTGAAACACAGGAAATCAGATCTGAACATTAAAAAAAAAACACTTTTTCACTGTGAGGGTAGCTGAACACTGGAACAGATTGCCCAGAGCAGTTATGGAGTTTCCATCCTTGGAGATATTCAAAATCTGACTGGACAGGGTCCTGAGCAACCTGCTATAGCTGGCCCTGCTTAAGTTGGGGGGATTGGACCACCTGACTTCCAGAAGTCCCTGCCAACTCCAACCATTCTGAGATTCTGGGAAATTCAAAGCTGCTTCGAGAAGGAGAGAAGTTTGTCCTGGAGAAGATGCCTAATGCTTTATTCATGCATCTGTAGATCCACTGTCAGTGAATCAGCCCTGAGAACAATTTGGGGGGACTGTGTGAGTACCCACAATGAAAATAGTCAGAAACTTATACTACCTCCAGTACAGTGTTAGTCTAAGCACAGCTTTTCTACACCCTGATGTAATAGCTATCTCCAATACTAAAATTGCTGCATGTCTGGAGAACATTAACACTTTGCTGTATTTAGTGTCATAGCACTCCTGTAAGTCAGAATCAGATATGACTCCCATTTTACTCCCATTTTCTCCCATTAGGTACAAAAGCATATATCAAAAGAAAGACTAATAAGGAATGACATGACAAAACTAAAAGAATGTAACCAAGATTGTACAGGAAGGCAAGTCAGTAGGGTACTTGAACCGAGGTAAATGCCTTCAAAACTGTACAGTTCCCACCCGTTCTCCAGCTGTGCAAAAAGGCCTAACAACTTCACACACGCACCTGCCTTTCTTTTTCTGGAATTACAGCTTATACAGAATATTGTATGTATTTTTAACATTGACCCAGTGTCAGGAAGTCTCTGACATTTTTAACAGATTTTGGAAATCTCCACTCTGTGGAAACCTTTTCTTTCACAGAAGAATATAGCTGGAGAACTGCTACTTAGTCCAAGAAGTACATTTGAAGAATCAACTGTACATCAGCATATCAAGTTATCAAGTGGCTTGGGAACATCTGTTGTAACATTCCCAAATGCAGAAAAACAGAAATAAATCCTATTTAGGACATACTGTTAGGAAAGATTTCACTGTACCTAAGTCAGCTTGGGATTGACAAAGTCATGTAAAACAACAGTGCATGTGAACATGAGCAAAAGTACATGCTTGCAAACCCTTCCCCACACCTTGCCATTTTTTTTAATTTGCTGTACTCTCTTAAAGCCTGGCTTGCCTAATCAAAATGTAAGATTTAATAAAAGCTGCAGCTGAACAGAACAAAATTACAGCACTCTCTAATATCGCAAACATAATTAACTTTGAATTATGTGAATTAACCATGCCTGACAAATTATCATTCAGCTCTGAAATTAAATTCTTTCATACCATTAGATTTGTTTGTTAAGCTCAAGTAGGCAAAAGTAGTATTTAATAAAGTAGTAATGATGCTTTTCTGAGAGTGTTTTTGAGATATATGTGGATTTATCCAAAATAAATCATGGAAGCACTATTATTAGCTCATTTGCAAATACTATAATACTGTATCTGCATAATAAAATTACAGAAAAGTTTGATGTCACTAGAGGCTACTCTATGTCTATTAAAGGAAACTTTTTTTCTAATTATCTCTTTAATTCAATCTAATAATATCAGTATTTAGCTGTACATGCAATGCACAACATAAGCATGTTCAACATAGCACGGCTACCCACTCTTCTTAAAGCTAAGTTTGCATCAGTACTTCTAATAGAAATCTTGTTTTCAGAGATGCCAAGTTAAACCGAATTCTCCTATGAAAAAAAAACAAGATATTTATTTTTTAGTTCAGATCACAGTTTTTACTCCTTCACAGTTAATTCTAACAGCACACTGCATGGAATTTGGGTCCCATAATGGTTGGCTGCATCTATTTTAAACCCGTATCCTTCAGATTGATGGTTTGACCATGTTTCATGATACCATGTTTCATGATACCATGTTTCTCCTTTATTACTCAACCAAGAGGCAGTTACTTAATCCTTAAAACTAACATTCTACATCAACTCCTGATCATAGTTAATCTTTTACCTTTTCAATGAAAGAAGAATTTTCTCTGCTTTTCCTTACAAGACAAGGAAATGCCAATATTGTTGAATAAAAAGGATTCCAAGGCAAGTCAGAAGACTCTTACCAATAATCTGCAGCTTCCAGTAAACTCTTCTATAATATCTTTGAGCTAAATCTCTTCAGGCTTACCAGCTTTGTCTCCATGAACACCCAAAGCAGCAGTCAAATCTTCCAGTGTGGCATATGTGTACTTAATTATTTGGTTTATCTAGCACCTTACTAAAGTAGGTTTCATTGAGAGAAAAAAAAGAAGTGTTATGTGTGAGAGCTTCTACTCAGTGAAGTTTCAGACAACTTCTGCTTCAGGAAGCTTAGATTCCACTGGCATAGTCTCAGGTTTTATCTGCTTCTGGGAACTGATCTTCTAGCTTTATAACAGCTCTCTGTGATGTGCCAAAAGTTTTAGCTTCTCAGTATAAAATCCTGGAAATCATATTACCATTAACCCAGCAGTACCACCATGACCTAGATGCTAAGATAAAAATGCTGGCAAAATTTCATGACACTTTTTCACGAAAGAAAAATTTCCTTCTCAATCCCAGATATGAGATCAGTCAGCTGGAGCAAAACTGCTGTCTCTTACGATGTTCTGGTCTAAGAAGACAATACGTAGGACAGGATTATGTCAATTAATTAGCCATAGAAAGCTTAAAAGTAGGAGAGACACAAAGATCAAGCGGTTCTTCATCCTTCACAGCTAAAGTAGCAGAAATGAGGTACTGACCAACAGAGAAAAGAAGATATGGTATCTCCAGTCCCACTTTGTCTTTTTTTTTCCTTCTTGTTTAGTTCTGCTATTCCATACCGAGGCATACAATTCCATTTTCTGCCACTCACTCAAGACAGCTGAGGCAGCAAGTTGAGAGATTTCCAGTTCTTACCACAGAGGAAACAAAACTTACAGTGATCTCTAATATCCATGACAGATGAACTTTGCAATGCTTTGGAAGCTTAGATCTTATAAAGATGAAACCAAAACCAACAACAGGGTAAATATTCTGCTATATCTGAAACTTTTGAAACTTTGCTTATTAAGTCTCACACCAGTGCAGCCCAACAAGGACAGTATTTTTCTCTTTAGCTAAGGGGGCATGAAAGGTAGCAAGTGAAATCTGGCAGCAAATGCTTCCAAAATAACAGTTACTGACCGCTACTTCACAAAAAAAACCAAACCAAACAAACAAAAAAAAGTTTCATATTTCAAAAGCTTTTCACATTTATTTCCTAGATTTTTTTCTTCCATAAAGTGCTTGAGAGAGTCACAATGACTAGACCTATATAACTCAAGAACTACTAAAGCCAATATTCCTCTCCCTCAGGTGCGATAACCTACTCTTTTTAGCCTCTCATTTCTGACTGATTTTATTGCATCCAATTTTGTAGTTAAGGAAGACTTACAGAAGACGGTCAGTCAGGATCTGTATGATTCCCAGAAGAGCTTTGGGAAGGGTACTGGTTATCTCCCGTTTGGTTCTTTTCAATAGTTTTGGATCTTTTCTGTACTATCTGGTACTAAAGGGCCACAAGGCTGGCCATTTTGGCTCCTTTTGATGATGCATTCAAGAACATATGGAGAGGCATTCATGGTGCATTTCCACTACTCAGTAAACCCTCCTGAGGCTATGAGTCCCAAAAGGTGTGCCAAAGGGTGCTGCCACGAGAACATCTGAAACATGTATCTGTCAAGTTTGGCAACATACAGGTACTCTTTTATACTCTTTTATATTCATACTCTTTTATATAGTACTTTGTGGAGAATTGTAAATCTGCCACAGTTTTGACACTGTTTGATCTACTTTACCAAGCATTATGTAGAAGGGCTCTTTTGATGGAGCAATAATGAAAAGCTATGTGTCTTTCGCTTGAGAGTTTTGACTCAATGATTTTTTTCCAGGTGCAATAATGAGCAGGGAAAGCTACTGTGCAGTTTAACTGTGAAAGAAATATACTTATTGTTAGGTATTTTTCCTTCCACCTAGCCCTGGAAGGCTATTTCAGATTTATCTTTTTCTTTTTCTCCTGTAGATGACGACTAAAGAAAATCAGTTTGACGAAGCTATCTTAATTAGGCAGGAGTCTGGGGCAAGAAAGAAGGGAGGAACTATGAGGGCTAATGACCTCCAAAAAAAAGTTCAACAGCTGTATGTTTTAGAAAAAAACAACCAACTAACCAACCCCAAAGAAGTTTATTTTTTCCTCTTTTGTTAAAGTCATTACACAATATATGCACTTCCCTAAAGAAAATATCCATAGGCACGGGAAACACATATGTTCTATTTCATGTTTGTTTGTAATCAAACAGAAAATAGTAACTGAAACTAAAAGCAAACTTAAAATAGTCTGTGTTGCCTGGTATAAGAAGGACTTCTTTCTACCCTTTCAAATTTTCATTTTTAGAATTCAATGGGTTGGCTGAAGCAATAAATATTTACTAATGTTCTAAAAGATGCAATATATTACTAAAATAGTTGAAATGTAATGGCAAGAATTGCCTATTTGGATAGGTTCAAATAGCAGAATTTTTCTGGGCAAAGATACATACAATTTATACTGCAGAAGATTATGTTATGCCTTTTATAGTTTCATACTTGTTGGTACTTCCTAAAGTTAAGGACAGTTTATGTTCACAACAACATTTAAGAAAAATAACATAGGTAATGTTGCTGCTGGTGTTTCACTTCAAGTAATATCCACCTACGCTAACACTCCCACTCCTATCTGAATTAAAAGAATAATTTAAGCTTTCTGTTATCAGGGAAAGTAGAGAACTCTAATTTAGAGTGATTGTCAGATTACGCTGAAGGACACCAGTATCAATAGCTTAGATTAGAATGGCCAAATTCTGAGCACTTTTATGATTTGATTTACTTTATGCTTATGAATACCATCAATTACAAAATATTTTCAACATAAGCCTAAAACAGATAATGTTCCAGCCTGAAATAGGTCAATGGATTAAAGTTCCCACTGATATAACCTTGTGCCTTGGGAAAGAGAAAAAGGTAGACGTCTAGCTGGAGGAACACTCATCCGTGTTAGTGCTGAAGCAAAACTCTAGTAATGAGGTACTCCAGAGCACAGAGGTCAATGAAGAAGTATTTGCAAACTTGTAAGCAAAATAGCCCATAACTAATCCATAAGATGTCTTTCTAAAAAGTTAATGACTAAACTGTTATAATTTATAATGTACATTTACATAATGTATAGTGCACTGTTATTATCTACATGTGGTTCCCAGAATTCCCTGTATGAATACATAACCAGCATGTGGATTTTTTTTTCTTACTGTCTGGATTTTTTTTCTTACTGAGTAGCACAGGACTATCTTTTTTTTTTTTTTGACTCTCTAGTACTTCATTTAGTACTTTAATAAAATTTCCCTGTAGTTGGCGGAAATCCAGAGCTTCCTAAAGTTCTGTATAAAGAGTACAGAGATGCTGAGCTTTCATATTCAGCAAGAAATATTTTAAAATCCTTGCTAAACTTGTTTCACTAAAGCTACTTATAGCCTTTCTTGCATCTATTCCTTGATAAAGAGCAATAAAAATAGAACATATACCTTGCCTGGCTTTTCTTTTTTTATTCTTGGATCATATTTTATATGCAAAGCTAAAACTACACTGGGGTGGACAGAGGCTTTTATAAATTCCCTCTCTGACTTCAAGAGGCTTATGAATTTGTCAGGAATGTGTCAAGAAATTTAAATTGAATATGCTGGCCTAAAATTAATTGTTCATAAGGAAGCCTTTTTTTTATCTTTGAGTTTTTTATCTTTACATAGTGTAAAAAAGAAGAGAGGTCATGAACAACTCCCAGCTTCCATAAGCATTTCTATTATAAAATCAGTAGCAATTCTTGGGTAGGATAGCTAATTCTTATACTTTCTTTGGACGCTTTGGTGCAGAAGTCTAAAAGGCAGGAAAATAGAGTCTTCTGGCTACTTCAGCGTTGTAAGTGATTGTTTGGCACAAAATACATTTCCAGTCTGCTGAAACACAGGCCTCATCTTGGGCAATGAACAGGTAAGTTGCAGCAAGCTTCATTATTATCCCCCCACTATTCGTTTTTGTTTGTTTTTTTTTTGGTGGGGGGGATTGGGTAGAGTTGCTTCCAGAGCACCTTTCCAACCTAAATTATTCTGATTTTATGTCTATGCTTCTTCCACTTTGCAGAAATAACTGAATGTGCCAGAAAATTACAGCCATAGATTTAGAGACAGTATCTATTTATATGCCAGACTGAGTACTGCAAATGCTTTGCCTACCATTTTACATGCTTTAAGAAGGAATAGGCAAGGTAGGCAATAAGAACTGACAGGACATTCACCTGCTGCATATGTAGTTCACCCAAAGGTCAAACTCATAATCCAAGTACTATCCATTAACTAAATAGTTACATCAAGAAGACATCTGAGGTATCTAACTCTTCAGTGAGAGCATAAGGAAACATCTAGAGATACCAGAATCCCAAGTAAATGAAGAAGCCAGTTAACTGATATCTTTTGTGTCCACCTTATTTGGAAGTCCACCTTTTCATTTTCGTAAGTAAAGAACTTTCTAGGAAGCTGTGGCCCGAATTATAAACTTTATTCTTTCCAAAGCAGCATGAACCTATATTTTCCAGCAATCTGTTTTGCCCATCAGATTTTGGATATCCTGAGTGAGAGTAATGCATTTTCTGAGACAGATCCTCTCTGCAGAACAGGAGTGCTGAAGTCAGACTTAGACTAGGAGCCAACAAATTTAATCTATCTCTGACTTACCTAGATCCCGCCGCCAAAAGCAGGATAAGAACTGGTCCTTCAGAAAAAACATGTCAAGAGCAAGTACCATGAATCCATAGCTGTTCATGCCTAATGCTCCCTAACTTGTATTCCCAGCCAGGAGAGTATTCTGTCTCGCACCATGATACGGTTTCATTGGAAACCACCTTCCCAAGCTAGGCAATTAGACAAACTGAAGTGCTGTTTGGGAGCTGTGTCAGGACTTTGGTGCATAAAACCCTCTTAAGCAGGATTTATGTTAGCAGAGACTACATCTTTTGCATTCCGTAACACGCTGCATAGATTCTCAAGGGATCACACATGACTGACATGCAAGCAGTTATAATGGAAAATAACAATTACTGTCAGTTAATGATATTTTCCTCTCACCAGAAATTCAAACAATTAAAAATCAGATATGACTCAACATTGGAATAAAGCAGAAAAAGGGAAGGAGGAGCTTAGTTTTGGGATATATGTAGGTGGTGATGTTGAGAATGGACAAAATTGGTAAAAGCTTAATTTTGACAAAACTGGAAAATTATATCAAATAATATAGCAAAGACCAAACATTTAAACACACGATGGCAATAAACATCAGATCAGAAAATTATTAACATAATTCTGAATCATTCAAAAGGTTTATAACGAAAATTTAGAATCAGCATGGTCTTGCAAAAGAGCTACACATATTCATTTTTCTCACTAAAAATGTTAATTTGGAAGCTTTCAGTCAGAGAGAGAAGGCATCTTGTCGTCTATGGCATGAAGGTCTTGCTAAGCACGCACAAGCTCAAATCACAACTTACTGGTGAACAGTTTTTCTGGAATTTTCCTAGTTGTATTCAGAGCAAAACAGGTCACAAAAAATCCTCAGATCAGAGTTCATTGACAGAAATAAAGCAGTAGCAAATTGGAGCTAATAGTCATTAAACAGCAGCCAAAACCCAGCCAAAACTAATTTTGAGTATTCTGTTCTGAACAGAGCCTGTCACATATTTCTGGCTTTTTATTCAATGATGGTTTATTTTTAAAAGATTTTCCAAATAGTAGTGAGTTTTATATGTCAGGCCACAAAACAGAACCAAACACCATGTGCATGTGCATGCTAATGAAATGTAATTACATAATTATTAGTATTATGAAAAACAGAAAAGCAGATGTCTTTTCTTTCTTTCTTTTTCTAAATTAGCAGGCATTTTGGAAAGCAGCTATAAACCAACCTTGTATTAAATGGATAGAGGGCATCTCATCACTACTCCCTGCAGAGCGTTAGCAAGACTGCTCTGCAGCAGGATTTCAGGATTTTCCCTTAAAGTAAGAAAAAGAATACATGTGACTAAAACGAGATTGATCTAACCTCAACTATGAGATCTCAGACACCAAATTGTGAAAGGAAGAATAAACACAATTGGGATGGAAAGTTCATCATCAACACACCGTGACAAGCACTAACACTGTCAAAGAAGATCAAAAAAAAAAGAGTTAAGACGTAAAGTGATTGCAGTGACATCTACCTTAATATATTTTCTCCCACAATGACCTATAAAAGACATTTAAGGAAAGAGTGTAAGAATAGGACATTAACTGAATGATTATCCTTATATAACCACTTAGTTTCTGGAAATCAGCTGATTAAGAACTCTGAGCTGAAGATTTCTCCTCCAGATCTCCTTAAATTTTCTTCAATCAAGCTGAAGCTTGCAGAACAGCCAAAGACTCTGGATATTATATGTCAATATGTGACCTATCCCTTTGCTACCCTTGAAGTCCATCAAAATCCTTTTTTAACATTGTCATTACTATACAAATCAAGGCCTAAACATCATGGCTCTTTTCTGTTTGCAATCTTACAGCATCCCCCATTCCACCTCCTCTCACTTCTCAAAACAGGACACTGATCCTTCCCCCTCTCCTGTATCCTGACCATCCTGTTTTGTGTGACTTAATGTGTACACACATCCCAAATTCTTCTGCTGTTTCAGAGGCTGCTGATAGGTGGCAACTTCAGCATGCAGGTTTCTGCTGCTGCTGACCAGCTCATCTGTCGAATCTAAGGTGGATGGTGCACTTACTACAGAGCACCTGCTGCAGACTTTATAGTTATGATAGATTGACTGATGTCACGTAACTTAGTGGTGAATGGAATGGAGAATACCTTGGACTATGTATGCCTTACTGAGTTATGGAAATACCAAATATGAGGAGAACGAAAGACAGTTCACCAGAGTTTATTTCCCTCCAGAAGTCAAAGTTCTTGAGATTCAGTATTGCTCTACTGCTAGCAAATTGCTTTACTGGCAAATTCATCATCCTCTCTTGATCTGACTCATGAAGTGGAGGGCAACTGAGAGTCGTTGCTCTTTTTCTTAAGTTCATTGCATAGCTCTCCCCTTTCTTTAGAGTCCACTTTCTTTCTTTTGTGAGTGCAAATAGGAGGTAAATTTTTCTTCTTTAAAAAATTAGGATGTTGTACTTACTTTTCATGGTCAAGCTCTGCCATTTTCATATTCTTTTCCGTGCAATGACTTGATTTTTGTATAATATTATGCTAATTCCTGTTGTGAAGCCTCTGATCTGCTGCTCTGACACACTAATCCTAACCTAATGTTCTGTCATCCTTTCCTTTTACTGTTCCTATCCACTGCTTCTGGCCAAAACTTGTACTCTTCTCCCACCCTGTCCCCAAAACCCTGTGCCTGATCATTTTCTCACATTTTCATAATGATTTATCAGCTTGCAAAACTATTGACAGCTTGGTCTTGAATACAAAGTACTGGGAAATTTTTAATATAGGAACTCCTACCTTTAATGCATGTTACCTTACGTTGCCTTCTCTTATCACCTATTAGAAAATTTGTATGGTTATTTTTCCTTAGATATAGGAACTTTACAACAAAGTAGATAAACAAAGATCAACTTTGCAACATAAGTAGATAAACAGGTCAGACCAACAGCTGGTAAAACCCACAACATCTCAGAGTTGTCAGTAAAACTGTTCCCATGAGTACAAAGCGGGGCTCGTGTCACTGATTTTCTAATTGTTTTATAGACCCTAGAGATGAAATCCAAAAATCTATATATTTTAAGACTGCTGTTTCAATGTTCTCTCTCCATTTAATAAATTGCAGTTTCCTAGTGAGTTTATTTGCAGATCATTTCAACTGTAAATAAGTGGAGGTTTCCCAGAGGGCCTACTCAAATATTTCAAATGTGAAACACATTAATTGGCCTATCAATAATGTACTGTCTCAGTTAATGAAGAAAAAATCCTCATATTATATACTTACCTCATTTCATAATAACCTGCAGTCTTACTACCCAATAACAGACCATGAATACTCATTTTCCCTCCAAAAACATTTTAAATACTGGTGAGAAGCACTAAGCTCACCCCAAAAGGCATAGGAAATGCATGCTTCTCTAGAAAGTAAATATGTCAACATAAATATAGAAGTTTGAAGCTTGACTAATAGAGGATAAACAAAGCTGGGGAAAGGAGTTTCCTTTTCTACCAGGTACAATCAGATTATTTTGTTGATTTTTAAGAAACATCTTATTTCCAGAAATGTAGGAAGGAAGACTCCTTCAAGGAGTCAAGGGAGAGCTGCCTGTTCTTTAGCACTTCTGGATCACACTTCATATGAATGGGCTTAATCAAGATTATCTTGTAAGTAAGTGTGACAAGTTCCAAGATATGATTAGTTACTTGTGAAAATTCCATATTGTGGAATACATATTCTTTTTATTATTTCAGGCTTGCAAGATACTTATGAGCAGATGAAAAACTCACTACATATGTTAGGTCTTTAAAACAGGTACTTTATATATTAGTAATATTTAGCTGGTATAATTTTTGCAGATTCTGCTCCTTCCTACTTTTAAATTTCTCATGAATATGCGCCATATATCTGGAATGCTAAATTAAATAAAAAGGCAGAAAATGGATATCCCTTTTTTTTTTTGTCTTTTGTCAGCAAGTAAATGTCAGATCCCAGATGACTGGACTAATATTTATGCACATTTCCCAGCCATTTAGAAAGCTGAGTTCTTAAAATATTTCCATGATTTTTGATATAAAGGTCAAACTAGCTTAACATAATGCTTCATTCATGTCAAAAATCTGAAAGTGATATTCATATCTTGCTAATTTTTCCCTCTAATGAAAACAGAAGTTAATTCATCTATTTTCAAAATTTGGCTAAATTCTAAAAGCAAATCGATCTGTTAGCTAAGTAATTAGTTGCATTAAGAAAAATCTGTATACACTTAGTAAAGATACTATTGCATTTTTTAATTTAAACGGTATCTTGGTTTTTTCACTTAAATTACTTCCTTCAGATAAGGCCTACTTCTATTTTCAAACCAAGAAGCATTACTTGCTAATGAGAACTTTCTACAATAGTAACAAATAAAGTCAGTCTAGAGGAAATCGTAGAATAAAAGACCATAACAGAAGGGCAATGAAAACATGTAAAATCATTTTTGGAGCTAAATATGTTGACATTGAAAAGTGGTTTCAATATGAGTAACTTCTCATTGATTGAGAAAATTGAGAAGTTATGAAATCAGGAAGGCTTTTTTGCTAATTAAATCTTATTCACTAACCTCTAGCCTTGACAAATGCTTTCAGAAAAAGCCTCGTCTTCCATAACAGATTCCAAACACGTAGCAACATTTTCCAGAGAGGACCCCAGTAGATCCAACTATTCTTAGCATTTGGGCTGTTTGTCACTGGTACACTGTAGCTTTTCAGCTGGCAATTGATTAGCTACAAACACAGTATAAATGGAATAATGTAAGTGGGATTCAGTTTGATTTAAACATCTGCATGTTTGTGTCTACAGGTGCTACTTACCTAAATCCTTTTTAAAGGAAGAGGAGGTCTAGTTAGTATAGCCAGTGGATGTCCAACAGCAATTAAAGCAGTATATGCCCATGTTATGATAAGCTTAATTGCTTATCATTGTATCTTAATGGATCCTTAAACCTACTACAACTATTTCCTTATCTCAGCTGTGTTAACCTTGAGTAGCTAGCAGCTGGGAAGCAGCTAGATATTGTTGACAAAATGGAATATGCAGGTCTGGCCTTGACAGGAATTTGGTAAGTAAGTAGAGAGCACACTCTGGGACTGCTATCGCATATGCTGCTAATCACATGACTCCTCACCAGATCTTTTGCCAGTGTTCTCACTACAGATGCCTAAATTTAGGTGTCAGTCCCAATGCGAATCCATCCCCATATAATGTTCAGAGTACAAGTTGCATGAATTCCAGAACATAAAAACAATACAAATTCTTTCCTAAAAGTTTGGTGACCGCATGGAGAAACCCCCAAACTAAGAAAATTCTCAGAACTTTTTATAGCTAGAAGCCACTACATAACTTTTAGTACACACTAACTCCAGGGAAAGTTGGATCCCTGTCACCCTCATTCAATCAATGGAGTCTCCAGAGGTCATTTCAGAATCTAATTAAGTACATAGGGTTATATTCAGTTCCCACCCATAAGCATCTACTGCTATTTTGGATACTTTAAGACATCTTGCCTGGCTACCAGATGCCACTCTGTAGGTAGCTGGTTCTCATATTGGACCCTAGGTTACTCTGCCAGGATCTCATGGATGTCTCAGATATCCTAGAGTGTCTCCTGTGGCTCTATCTGCCCATATTTAGGCGACCGAATCAAGTTCCTAATGCTAGAAAGTATAAATCCAATGCAGGTTACCCATCAGTGTAACTGAGTGCATGTTCACATAGCTAATTAGCAATATCTGTTATCTTCCACTTCACTTCTTTTCAAGGTAATACAATAAGGAATTATGACACTATTATGGAATAGTGTCCATATATAAGGACACTATAGTGTCCTAGGAATAGTGTCCAAATATAAGGAATTATGACTCTATTATATCTATTGCTTTTTCTGTTCTCTCCAAATATTTATTATTTCTACCATTGAGTTATCTTTACAGAGACATTATCTCAGATTCTAAAAAGGTATTTTAGATGGTGATTTCCATGGAAAGCAGTGACAAATACCTCCAGAAACCCAGACTGAAATGAACAGTACTGAACATATTACAAAAAAGAATACATCACTGATTCATAGCATAGCATTTTTCATTGTTTTTCTTGTGCATGATTCAAATGTCACCGTTTTTTGTTGACCTGTTGAACTATTGTCCCATAATGAATTGATATTTTCATGTTGTGATTATAGTGAAGCTGAAGAACCCCAGCAAGGTGTTGAGCTATACTTACTAAGACATACACAGTTCAGACAATTTCTCTTCACGTACCTAATTCTGCCTCCTAGTTTGGGCCATCAGGAGAGAGATTCTTTTGAGGATACTTCTCAGCGTTACCCAATCTTTATTTACTGTCTCACCCACCCTTCTAAGCTAAGTATTTTAACTTTCATTCCGTGACCAATGAATTTTCATTAACTTCAATAACCATGAAATTCTGATCATCTTCAGTTAAACAGTGACTAATTCTACAAGAAGCCTCATTAACTGAAGAGATCAGTTGCAAAGCAGTTTTTATTCAGTATAAGTAGGTGCAGCAGAATCTGTCTTCAAATATATACCAGAACTACCATCATGGTCATGTTACTGTAGCACAGCAGATAAAGAATTTCAAATGCATAACTCTCAACTTTTCCATCACATCTACACAGTCTTAGAAGTTGTTTAGGGAGGGAAAATTGTGAGGGAAAAGCAGAAAACTTAATATGCAGCATATAATTTTCCTGTTTAACAAGCTATTAAGGAAAAAAAAAGTGCACTGTGGAAAGTTCAAACAAGAAGAACAAGTATAAATACCCAAATAACTATGTGTAAATTTATATAGCACTATCTACAAATTATTAGACTCAATAAAATTATTAAATAATACCAAAACCAATTTTTTTTTTCTTACAGCACTGACTAGACAACAAACTGACAAGGCTAACACAGCTGTCCAGTAACAAAGACAAAGATTTAAAGGAACAAAAATGCTTAAAAATACAGGTAAGTATCAAATATTTTCCTTTATGGAAGTGAAAAACTGCATTTTCAACAGAAGTATGAGCAAAATATGGCCTAATAGATGCAAAAATTCAAACCTTTTTTTACCTTCTGCAAAATCATCTCTTCCAAATATAAAATTTTGATAAAGTTTTTTTGTTGCTGTTTTTTCCTCCCTCAGTTGGCTTCTTCTTCTGCCTAACATGCAGAAATCAAAAAGTGATTTACCATGCTAAGTGATCTTTTTGCTTTTCCTATTTTTTTTAGGAACTGCTTAAGCAACATTGATTGTCAGTTCTAGTAACCAAATAAATAAGGCCAGATTCAGACTGCTTAAATTCTACTCACATCCTTCTATCCATCCAGTAAATTGTACTCCCTAGAGAAGTCACTCATCTCTTTGACGACGTGCATCTATACTGTCTGTCTAGAGTAGATTCTGAAGTGAACTATTCTCTGGACTATGCCAAACTTCTATGAAGTAAGCTGTTGCTTCATTCCAAAAAGGGATTCAAAATGAACAGGTTGCTGCCTACAATCAAAAAGAGAACTTGTAGATATGGGGATTTAAGGGGAGATTAGTGACTCCTACCATATAAGGACACAAAGAGGAACTCCATTAAGGATAATAATGTTTTGTAAATATACATCTGCTACTCTTACCCATAAGAAAATTTTATGCAAAATGTACTATCGTTTTGTGCCACAGACAGGAATATATGGCAATTCTTTCCCACTGGAATAGTAAAGCCTGAATTAATTACTAATACAAAATCAGTCAAATAATCTAAAATTGACATAAATATTAAACAATGAAAATAAGTGATTTTACTGTTTATGACAGTCTGATTGGAAATTAGAGATAATTCAAGGGGTGCTATCATTCATAAGTACGGATACCACCATAAAACCAAGGAAGGGTGTCATTTTTTTTTCTCTCTCTCAGAGGTCACAGGATCAAATCCAATTGTAAAGTGACATTTGTAGCCTAACACATGCAAGAACACCCTCACTTTTCATCAGCAACTTTGCTTTCTAAGCCTGCCCCTTTCTTTCTTCATTTTCTTGGGCATTGCACATCATTGCCCAACTATATCTGACTGAAATGTAACAAAATAAAAAGTACTCTTTCCTAGTACTTCTAAAAACAAGCAATAGCCATAGATTTCAGGTAGATCTCCCTGAGCAGCAGAACAGGGATTCCCCAGGCACCTGTGATGGCACTAGCACCAGTACAGAAAGATATATTAGACATATTAATTTACATAGAACTAATCACGAGACATAAATAGTTGAGGGCAAAAGGAAAAGACATTATCTGCCTAACCCACTTTTTCTTCATTAAGAAACTAATTGCTATCTTCTGTAAACTCATAGTCAACACTAAAGAAGGAATTTAACATTTATAGAGTCCTAAGATGACACACAACAACTTATATATTATGGGCTTCAATACAACAAAATGAATAGTATGTGAAAATGTGGGATTTCTGTTTCTGTTTTCATCTAGCTTCTGTTCTTGATTACCTTGATTTCCTTGTTCTTGAATTGTTTTGCTATTAAAATTTAAGTCATGTGCTAGTCAGCTTTTCAAATGTTTCCTTTAAGAGGATCAGCACTATTCAAATAAAAATTTTCAATACAGTCTCATTAATATCTCTGTACTCCCCTAGCAATCAGTCTCCCAGACACGTATTTCTATCTGTAAGACAGCTCTATATTTTTATTTGGTTGTGGACAGGGAAGAGTAAAAAGTGGGGCAATTTGCTTTCTTCATACTTTCTACAGTAACTTCCATAACTCTAAATTTTTCCTAGAATAGCCATTTTTCTCATTTATTCAAGTATAAAAACTTTTATCTGAGGAATATTTTCCAAGAAAAAGGATATACTAAAAAAGAGCAGTTGGATTAAAAGCATAATCTAGAACAGGAGTCTTAAACAGGATTGTTAGCTTTCACAAAAGATCTTTTAATTGGTTCTCATTTTCCTTCTTTTGCTGAACTGAATGCTTTCTTGGTTATAGTATTTCTTCCCAGTGAAGGTCTGTAAGTATAGACTTAACAGAAGTCTGAGCCAAACAACATTCACTAGTGCAAGGCTGGTCACCCAAGAAGATAAAAATAAAAATAAAAACTCTTAGATTTGTACGGCAAAAGTAATTAAATGCCAAGTCTTAAACTTAATTTTGAAAGGATAGAATTGAAGCACACTAAGTTAAATAATAAAGTGTTTGCTGTGAAGAGCTGCAAGCAGGTAGAAAAATATTCTATTATTCGAATTGCTTTGAGCAATTTGATCTAAATGATGACAGAGGTATTTGCTGTATCACTTGAACCAAAGCAGATTTTGTGACGAATAATTTTGTCTGAAGCCAACAGAAAGATGTCCGTGCGCACAGTGGCATATCTTCCAGGTCTCAAACAAACTGATACCACTCAAAGGTGCTGCAAAGAAGAAAAGGCCCAGGCCATCCTCTTGAGATTCTCTTCCACGGGAGCAGAAGACAGACAACAATCAACAGAGTCTAGTTTACAGAAATCGTTTTAATGCAGTACCGATCTGCCTTCCATGGGGATGGAATTCACAGTTCAGATGTCCTCTGCCCCAATAGAAAAGGGACGACCTTTAGAAGACCCAACACCATCAAAAGGACAGGAAGCAATAGAAAAAAGTTTGAGAGGTGTAAATTGGATACAAAATCTATGAGGCTCATATCAAGGTGCCAAAGATAGGGATGAAAAAACAGACAAACAAACAAACATTGTTTTATTAGGCAAAAACAGAAAATAACCTTGCAACATTCAACAGAGCTGGAATTACTGAAAACTGTTAAGACACTGAAGTTATATTTAAGAAAGCTTCAAGTGAGCGCTGAAGAATGGTGCTTTGT
The DNA here is from genome assembly GCF_040807025.1 of Struthio camelus. Taxonomy (NCBI): domain Eukaryota; kingdom Metazoa; phylum Chordata; class Aves; order Struthioniformes; family Struthionidae; genus Struthio; species Struthio camelus. Next base: position 63,431,776 of record NC_090944.1, on the reverse strand, counting down.
CAAAAAAAAAAGATATTATTTATTTTTGCACTATAGACAGCTCAGGAGAACAGGATAATTAATGTTTATGGATCAGTATCCTAAGAGATAAAGCATACATGTGAACCTGTTAGATCAAAACATAAAATGAGGGAAAAAAATTATCTTTCACAGAGGACTTCAGCCCAGTGATATGTACTGGATATGCTGCCATCATCAACTGAAATTTCTAAATATCACACAACTTCTTAACTGAAAATGAAGGAAGTAACCTGTGTAAATGTTTTTTAGTCTTCCAGATGTCAGTCTCAGATGAACTAACAGAATGGTCAATACAAAAGTCATTAACAATGAATTAAAGGTGAAAATATAACTTATATGTCTGCAAAATAGATCCTGTCAAGCTAAGCTGACGTCATTTCTTGATTGGATGACTTTTCTGGATGCAGGAAATAGTTAAATGTAAATCCACGAATGGCATTTTGATAAACAAAATATAAAGATCTAGACATGGCACAAAAGGATGGTTGCCTGCAAGCAATTGTAAGTGACTTATCACACGATTTATCAGAGACAGGTCTCCTGAAGTTCCAAATATTTATTTGCTATACATCATTTTTCCTTAGTAACCAAAAAAAAAAAAAAAACAGCACTGTTTACAGATACTACGAAATGAGAACATGTGGTAAATTTGAACTGGCATATCAGCTGGGAGCAAGCAAATAATATATTCAGGTTAACCATGTCCAGAGGCAAAGTGGACTACATCTTAGTGTAAATCATTGCTGAGGATAGTATAACCCCACTAGGAGGTTAGTCATGGTCCAGGTGGTTACTTCACTTTAAATGTAGCGCCACTGGCCAAGGAGGGGATATAAGCAGGGAGTTCAGTGGTTACAGGCAACTAACACACAGGATTTGCTTATAATGTCCCGGCCAGATCCAGATAGGTGAAAGATGGATGGAAGAGGCAGCAGGTGAAAACTAAAGCCCTTACATGGCTAGCAGGAGACCACTATTGTGCATGTTTATCATATAGCTCCTTATCCGTTTCATCTACATTGCTGAAAGCTTTGAACTTACTCTCTAAATACATCTTTTAATACAACCTAGCATAACAGTACAACTGGGAACAAAGAACACAAGACATGTTCTTTGTAAACAGAAGAAAGTCTGCCCTGCTTAAATGAAAGTTATCACTCTGAAGATTAGCCAAAAAGGCTAACCTCAGGATAACAGTGTCAACCTTTTTTAGATTTCACTGTTCAGTTCTGATAATCAGATATGAAGAAGAATATTAAAGAGAATTCAAAGAGTTATGAGAGTTATTAAAGCATTTGAAGATATACTTTGAAGCTCAGGGAGATCAACCAGATGACATTGTATGAGAGAAGTCAGGGGATATTTGTATTTGTCTTTAAATATTAGAAACAAATAACAGCTTCTTCAATCTAGTAAACAAAAGCTAGTGACTGCAAATGTAAGGGAAATACATTCTGAGCAAAAACATATACATATTTTTACTTCTCTTTTGGAAGAGTGAGAACACTGGAACAGTTTATCATCATAAGTTCACCATCACTAGGAAATTTAAAATCACAAGTGTGTGTTTTATTTTGAATTCTATTTCAATTTTTTTTTTTGGAACCCTTCGAATTCCATTTTATATTATAGAAAAGGAAAAAAATGATGACTGCAGTGGAACCCCTTGCTTTTACAATGAAAGATCTAAAGAAAAATTTCATGGCGTCGCATTAAAAATATCTAATTAGATTTGCAAAGATTATAGATAAAATAGGGTATTAAAAAAAAAAAACCCTCCTGAAAAGTCCTCTCATGGAGGAAATTAGTTTACAGCCTTCAATTATCTCCAAAAAAAGTGGAGAGGGTGCTTAATAGATCACATTCCCAAATATTCTTAGATATAAATTATGGATGTGTGCATTTGTGTGCATGCAGTTACACAACTTCAGAAGTCAAAAAGATCAAATTATTTACTCAGTATTTCTGTGTTGACATCTGACATTCCAAAGAATCACTGCAAAGATTGAATGAACATATTTGATACTTTCTGACTACTGACTACTTCTGAGAAACTACTCATGCCTACTCATGACTACTCTTCTCATGACTGCTTCTGAGAAATTGGTACAGGTATGGTACCTTTGAGCTGAATTTACAACAGGACATATTCAGACAAATTCTAATCAAAATTTAACTTAGTGTCAGGAAAGTATTTCTACTATTGTTGAAGGTTATTCTTCCTACGAGAGAAGGGAAAAAAATATTTATGTTTTACAGAATAAGTTACTAGCTGATTTGTTTCAGTTTTTAATATTCATGTCATTTATAGATAACATATTTATAGGAAGCAGCTCTTTATCCATCATGCATCCTTCACTGGACTGATCAATACAAAAGCAAACCATTTTAACTATAAGATTAGACAATAGTTTCTTAAAAGAATTCTGGATCAGTTTTTACTTAGCTCGAAGATGTATCAATATTCATGGATTTAAATTTGACCGAAAGGTTTGATTTGATTCAAGGGCTTGTTTGGATATATTTTTCCCCCAACATCCTTCAGGAGGATGCTAACTGAATTAATGATAGCATTAAATACATCTGCCTCTTTTTTCATTTCTAACATGTTCATAAAAAACAGTTCTTTCAACAAATAAAGGTGATGAGATTCATTGCTGTGTTGTTTTTAAAATCGCTATCTCTGACCTCTGAAGAACAAACATCCCATAGAAGGAAAAATGACATCATTTAAGTAATGGAATTATTTTTACATTTTTCTCTAAAAGTGTTAAAAAAGTTAAATCATTAATTCTTTTACATGGTCATATTTCACAGCCTTTTATAACAGTCACAATGTACCCTCAGCTTTTAAAGGCACAGTAATCAAAACAAATACATCATTTTGAAAAGAAACAAGGATTAACAACTTGTAAAAATAGAATTTGAATTTCAAATACAGCTGCTAATAAAATCTGGCAAAATGGCAAAAGTTAGGGTCTTTTGCAGTCAGTACTTCACTTGGATATATTTTTAAAGTGACTCTTAGAAGGGCCAGAATTAATTTGTTTATGAATTTGAAAAGAGGGATGGAGACTACTGAAGTGGGTACCTAAGGAAACAAAGAAATATGGTACACTTCAGCTAATCAGGATGCACTTAACAGGGAAATTTGCTTAATTGAGATGTTTCCCAAGGAAGCAATTTAAGACTAATGATACCTAATAGTGATAACTGCTGTTTAATGGGGATGGTAATTCCGCTTAATAGGGATACCATCAGGTAATTATGGCCAGGTCTAAGCTACTGACTTCTGTTGGCAAGCTGTATCTGTCAGGCATCTGAAGAGATATGATCCTTGATCAACAACTAGAGGAAGCAGAAACAACAAAGGCAAACTTCAGTATTGTAAAATTGTGCTTTTACTGCATACCTTGTGTTGCTAAATAGGGAACTGCTGACCTGCTGATTTAAAAAAAAAAGTTTTCTGGTATTTTTCCACATTGTCTTAGAAGTTTTTGATGTTACAATTTATAGATAATTAAAACATTCCTAAGGTTTTTCTATGTCCTTCCCTCAGCACATTTTACCCACTTAGCTGCATTCATTGGATTTATGAACACACGTTAGGATAGGAACCCAAGCCCAAACTTAAAGAAAAAAAGTCTTCCAATTTCAGGCAGTCTGACCTTCTGTTCCAAGCTAACATTGGTATTTGGTTAATTTCTTGTGACACAATGTTAGTGCATGCTGGGTGGCTTTTAGCTCACTTGCTCCATCAAAATCAGCTATATCGACCGTGGTGCTCTGATGTACAGATGACTTAAGCCGGACTCTCCAAATTCTGTTTCTTTCAGTCAAAGAGTGATTAACCAACAGAGTGGCAGGCTCACCACAGCCTCCTGGAGAACAACATTAGTTATGAGGATCCTGTCTATGCAAAATGCTGTTCCTCTACCACTGTGTCCTAACTAATACGTTCCGCTGTAATTTAGCTTGACAAATACACACAGTCCCTGGGTACTATTATATAGAACACCTTTCCTTTGCTAACATGGCTTAAGCAACTCAGCCTTCATATATTCCTCCTTCATTCTGTGCTCCTACACCTGCTGCTGTGCTGCATGCCAGCCTCCCAGGATGATAGATCAACAGGGATAGAGAGCGGGAAGTAGAAGCTATATCCTGGATACTCACAGATCAGTATCTTTACGGCAGCAAACTCTTGAAAGCATAAAACAGGTTCAAAGAAAAACAGCAATAAGAAAACACAGAGCGAAACCTATAAAGCTTGACAAATATATGTTATTTACTTTGAGGTCACCAAAGATCAGCTAAAAACTTTTTGGGATATTTTTCATAACTGCACTCTCCTCTGAGGTGGATATAATTTATCTAAGAGATAAGGAAAAGGTGGAAGGGCGTTAGAGGAACACAGTCTTCCAGTAAGTTATATTATTGCAGGGAAGGACAAACAGGTACAGTTCACTAGCTTGGGCATGAAAAAATGACAAGAAAAATACAGAAGAAAACAGTTTGAAAGTCAGCTACAGAGCACTGATTCAAGAAAACAGGGTGAACAATTGACAGCTAGCAGTTAATTCAGCAAATTTAGATGTTTGTTCTCTTCAAACTATTCACAAAGAGACTATGATTTGTACAGGTCATTGGAGGCATCGTTTAATAGGATATATTTCAGTTTTTAGGTTGCTGGCAAATTGTTCCTGCAATAACTGTTTCTAATATTTCTACTCTAATATGGTGGAACACTGTATTGACTCTCTAACTGAAACATTTCCACTTCTGGCATAACTTTCAACATAGTTCTGCAAACTTTTCAGATACGAATATTTATATAACCAAGTATTTCTATGCCTATACATTTATATATATACACACATGCATATATACATTTTTATAGATATACATACATATATAAATAAATATATATATTACTTATATTTTTCATATTATATATATAAATACACACATACACACACATAAGTATGGAGGATGTGTTCTTTAAAGAGCAGTCAAAAAAGGAGCGCAAAGGAAAATCGATATAAAGGGATCACAAATACCATTACATATGCCTTGATGCAAATGTCAAGAACTCAATAGCATTCTTCCAAATTTGGCCCAAGAATACCGCTATGAGACATCTCTCACTACACAATTGAATATTTAGACTTGCAAATGAACTCAGCTATACTGTCCTGCAGCAGGACTCCATCCCCAAAATTTGTCTGTTCATGGCAATGAGAAAAGCTCACTGATAGTATCTTCCAGCCACTACGTCTTAAAAAAAGCATGAAGTATCTGGGACTCTTACTATCCCAAAATACTTTCTAAATAAAAGATGAAATATTGGAGAATGAAAGCAAGATTTATTGTATTACTGTAAACTACCTAAATAAACTCCCTGCTGTTACTGAAAAAAGTCCTTCCTATCTACAAAAGAACAGAAATACTGCTGCTGCTCTTTTCCCAATTACACTGTATGCAGTGTGGCCTGCCATGGATGTGACCCTAATTGAAACTGTGTTGAGATTTCATATCTGCTTCTCTTGCACGAGCAAGTTTTGTCCATGTTATTGCTGGCAGAATTTTTACACTCAGGAGTCAGCACTATTCTCCAAAATATGGAATGAAAATAGGAAATGAAATTTAACATAAATGGCAGGAGACATCAAATGATGAGTCAGATTAGAGGATACTCAGACAGGACAGAGAATTTAACACAGGATGGGAGTCCTGAGCTTTTTAAAGAGAGACGCCATGCTGTAGTTTTCTATGAAGAGGTACAGAGGCTTCTGCTGCCTCAGGGAACAAGAGAAAAATGTCTAGATAAACAAGAAGATGCAGAAAAACTTCCTCCATGGCCTGGATATAGCAGCTGTTATTTCTTGCCTTTTCAAAGATTTTAAGGGACAAGTTTATTAGTGATATAGTCATACTTTAAGGCTTTTTAAAAAAAAGAAGATATCATGTAGATAGTTCCATCTGATATTTATCTGGAGTGCTTTACATGAATATGTTTCTACTAACTATCTGCATTCTAGAATTGCCTTATCCCAAAATCAAGCATCTTCAGATAGTCAGAGGTTTGATTTGCCCTTGAATTTTCCAAATAGGTTTTGCTCTCAAAGGGAGCAGAAGTCCTACTTGTACATCCCTAGAGAAGTAGCATATCTGTCACTTATGCAATGGAAGGGACTTCTAGTTCCTAGCTCTGGACAAGCTGCCAGCAGCAAAAATCTTTGATGGATAGCATCTCTAGTTCTTACAGTCCAAAATCAGAATTCAGTGGAGGAACTGCAACTCCCAGCACAGTATCTTGTATTTAAAAAGCAGAAACTCTCTTAGCTGGCTATTGTCAGTGGGAGCTTGTTTTAGTACAAAAAATTACTATCAACCATAAATCATAGATAGCTTTAGCTCATAGCTTTCACTTAAACTAATAGATCATTGAGTAATCAAGTGATTAGCTCTCTAATTAGAACAGCATATGCTCAGTCTCTTAAAAGCACATGCATGTTGGACATAATCATTGTATATCCCTCATTCTGTTGCACACTGCAAAAGCACAAGCACCTGAACCATACTGAACACAAACAGCCACTGTGACCATTTAAAGATAATTTGCAATAATGATCAAGACACACCAGTGCCCCAGGAAGCACAGAATGGGCTTTCAAATCAGAATGAAGGACATTTCTTCTCTCCCTCTGCTATTACTCCTCGATAATGACCACAGGCACTCAACACTTTTGGCTAACTCATCTGGATAATGATAACAAATTTTAAAATCAAAGTCTGCCTTTTTGCTACTCACCCCTTCAGGTTTATCAGAGTCAATTTCACCCAGGCCTCAGCAGGCTCATGCAGGAGCAGCTGACAGTCTCCTTCCCTACACTGCATAGTGATCCAAGAAGAAACTATCACATTTCCTATAAACTTGTTTCATCACCAAGTGTAAAAAGTCAAGTAAGAATGAGATATGAGGGGGCTGGAGCACTTGCCCTGTGAGGAGAGCCTGAGGTTTGTTCAGCCTGGCTTTGGGTAGACCTAATAGTTGCCTTTGCATTCCTACCAGGAGGTGATTGAGAAGAGAGACCCAGGCTTTTCACAGAGATTGACAGTAGGAGAACAAAAGACAATGGCCATAGAAGGAAACAGGGCAGTTTCAAACAGTGCACAAAGTAAAACAAAACCTACAGACTTTTGTGAAGGTTTCAAGACACAGCTGGACAAAGTCCTGGGGTCTGAATTCAGTGCGTACCTTATAGGTGCAGAAGGTTGGACTAGAGACCTTCAGAGGTCCCTTCCAACCTGAATGGCATTTCTGTGAGTCTATGACTTACTCAAACACAATTGTTTCTTGTTTCTTATAGACCTAATCTTGCATGCTTCTGTATGCAATGAAATTATCATTCAATTCGTTGTTTAAACACCTACGTGCCTAAAAAAAAGCAAGAAATTAGAATGCAAGTAAGTTAGGAAAGAAGTATGAGAACAATGGAAATAAATACAAAAGAGGAAAGAAAAAGTGCAATTTATCAGGAGAACTGGGGGGAAAAGACTTTCAGCTAAGGATGACAGGAAGAAAGCAGTATCATTTTTGGGTTCTGAGTGTCAGTGAGTGTCAGAAGAGGAAAAAAGAAAAAAAAAAGAAAAAGGTGTGCAGCCGAAAGAGCAAATTGAAAATCACATGAACAAATTGACTAACAGCCAAGCTAGTGAAAGCAATGCAAGAAAGCATCACTAAGATCTAATTGTGGAATGGACTCAAAAAATAGATAGGAATATATTTTTTAATGCTCAGGAGGAGGGCAACTGTTGACTGAGGTTTTGCTAGGACAGTGTGAAAGGGAGGATACACTTGCATCAGCCTTGCATATCCTCTCTGGTGCCATGCACTCACTAGGCCAAGTACCTGAAAGGGGGAGGTGGAGTCGTTAGTGTCATTGGATATGCCTAATAAATAGCAAATGTCTTACTTCTTAGTAGCAAAATACTAAGCTAATAGTTAGCAGCAGACAAAAACTTTTGGGTGCTATAGGAATCTAGAATCTCAAGAATTAACTAAAAAGGATGACAAAAAGTTAGAAGTACATCCAGAAAAAAAAAATGGAAAATCGATTAATGACATAGTTGATTAGCCAGAAAAAATATTTTGCCACACATGACAAAGTAAACTTATAATGACTTAAGATAAGCAAATAATTTATTTTGTACAGGAATATCTCTATAAAAAGAGCTCTATATCCTGTGTCAGTCACTTAGTCCCTAGAACAAGGTTCTCAGTTACTCTAGAAATGTTCCAACGGGAAGAAGACGGCACAGCAGAATTAATATATCTGACTCTCTACTTACTCAATCCTCTCAGAATTGTCATTTTAATTTAAGCCAGGCAACTTGAAATAAGCAGGTCCTAGTTTCCAAGATCAGAATCTTCTCTTGTAGTTTACAATATGATCCTGAACAAGCTAAAATATCTTTTTTTACCTCTAGAGGTAAAAAAGATACGTGTAATTCTTTTTTTTTCCACATCATTTCACATCACTTTTTTACTATCCTGTGCCTGAATAGGTCCAACATGGGTGCAGCTACACTAGTGTTTCAGTGTGGAATTGGCATGTGTTTTTAAAGCAAATTTCCTGATCATCCCTGCATATTGCATATTGATTCACATTGTGAAGTAATCTCGGAGTGCATGAACTTTGTACATTTCTGATGAAATGTAAACTGGAAGATGTGCTTCAGAGGTGCACCTGGTGTACTCCTACTGCTGTTTCAGCCCACAGGACCAGACAAGAGCTAGTCTGGAGGAAAAACAAACAAAACACTGGGTTGGGTATAGTGTACATATCAACTCCTCTGCACTCTGTAGATTTGCTCCTATTGATCTACAATGCCTGGTAATTGCACAGAGAAAATTAGTCCAGAATTAGGCATGCTTTAAAACTTTTGAACAGTCATGTAATATTTGATCAATCATGCTAACTTATTAAAACTAGAAAGAAACTAAAGTGCTAGCCTTTAAATTTAAATCAAGAAAGACAGAATAAAAGATTCTTAAATACTTTACAATACTGGATTTAGCAACTGAACCATCAAAAAAGAGAGTGATTCCTGAGAGAGTAAAAGAATGAATAAACATAAATTATTAATTTGTAGAAAATCTAAAGACATGAATTTATACACCAGATCACCTTCAGTAACATTGTAGCAGCAGGTATAATGTTATCTCAATGCATATCAATATATTATCAAGCGTAATATGCAAAATGCAGAAAATCTCAGCAGTCATCAATTCTCATCTGTGTGTAATTACCTGTAAAATACCTAAAAGTTTGAATCATTCAAGCCACTGTTCTTCAAGACCAACCACTTCCAATAAACACACATAAAGAAAGTTCTGCTTTCTTAACAGTGAGCTTTTAGAATTATTTGCAGAGACAAAAGCAATAATAGGAAGGGAATAAAGTACTCCCTATGGGATATTAGGAGGCAGTACATTCATTAAGCAGTTCTTATGACACTGTAAATGTTTTAGTCATAAGAACCAAATATAAAATCATAGACTTTCTAATACTGCAATAGGGACTACTTTGCTTTTTATAATATATGGTTCTTCCTTTCCAAAACACATGCTGGTAGTTTATTTCTTTACAAGTTGCAACTGATTTTTTTTCCTTTGGAACATGCTCAGAATACTATCATTTTATATATGTTATTGTAGCTTCCTATACGTTAGATTAGCACAATAAGACATTTAATTAATCTTTTGCCGAATTAAAGCTATATTTAAAAAAATCGTGATATCATAATGTACAAAATTTTGAAAGGCGTTAAGCCTGCAATGCCATAACTGTTTGTAGTTGTTTGGTATATAATGTTGTGTGAAATTTTACTGCACCAATATTTGCATATATAATACTAAAAATACCCTGGTCTGTAATAGTAAATGTGGAAACAGCAAATGCATTCAGCTGACACTCAAGGCAAGTAGTTTTTTAACTTGTTTAGGTGACAGGGAAGTGGGGACTCTTGGCGTAATAGATATAAGGATTGTCCTGAACTATGCATAAGAAAGAACATGCAGTGGACCAGCTTGCATAGAAGACCTCAGCTGATATTCATTTGTTTTCCTATTAAAGCGATAGTCTATAATAAATACTTCGGGGTGTGTTTACATGTACCGTAGTCTCTGAATTGACTAATACATAGGACACTTCCAGTCTTCCATTTAAGGGAGTATACTATGTCCATACTTTAGGTCAGGCATTAGTTAAAAACAAAAACAAAATGGCACTATGCAGACCAATATGAATGGATGATAAGACGGCAGATGTTGAAAAAAAAGAAAATAAAATGCAATATATAAAACATACAGATATCTATGAAAACTAAAAATGCATATATAAAATATAAAAAATACTAACTCCTCCCAAAGTTTAATGTGGTGTTTTTCTTAGCATATAACAACTAAAACCCCTGATCTGTTTACTAGACACTAACTTTAGAAGGTCAGTAGGAATCAAAAAATCTTAAGTAACCAACATTTTAGTTCCCAAGTTAATGGCTGATTGCTCATTAGTTCCTAGTGGAAACAGACACCTGTAGCCTATCTAATGGCCTCATCCAAATAATAGCTTTTTGAATTGTAATTCTGTGATTCTGTGAATCAGTGTATAAAATCTATGAGGCATGGACCTCCACACACATCTCTGACTCATGTAAGACAATATAAGCCCTAGCTCTACTTAGCTGAATCCTTGCAAGTCAGATGGGAACAAAGTTTAAATCAGATAACAAACTGCAAGTTTCTTAGCATCATTAATTCTAAAACACAACAATTGATTCCTCCAAAGTTCTCCCTCTAGATCCACAAAATACACCACTACAGATCAATTATCAGTTTAGCTTACTTTACAAGGAAAGCTGAAACAGCATTCAACTGTATTCAGAAAGGAACAGCTACCTTAACCAATTTTTTGCAGGAGACATCTTCCTTTTTGCCCATATATACACTAAACAGTTAACTGGGTATTTCTAATTCTTTTATAACTTTTCTTATCACCTTCTTCACTAGCCTCAGCTCTAATTTGCTTGGATCTTAAGTGCCTTACTGCACTATCTTTCAATGCAATCTCAGAAGGAAATTCTAAATACGTCCAATTATTGCCCCTTCTTACATATTTAAGGCCCTTTTGGCTGAGTTGTCTTGCTATATTTTGTCTTGTGTATGGACTTACAGAGCATCAGGAAGGATTGCCTTTCATCTCCTTGAGATGAATGGCAAAGACACACTGCAAAGTTTGTCTATTATAGGGGTACATATGTTTACCACCTAGAACACTTCAGTGCATCAGTTATCACAAAATTCAACAGCAAATATTCAGACTGCACACATGCATATCTTAGCTGAACTCAACAGTGAGACCAAATTCTGCTCAAGCCTGTGAGAATGACTCCAAAATCAGAATTACAGTTCAGTTAAATGGTGAGGTTGCAATTATTGTATTCTATGATGTTTAACAAGCAGGTAGATGCAATGAAATCTTTGTGGTCACTAGTTAGTAATTTTTCTAGCTATTGTTAATTTCATATATATATATATAAAATTTTATATTTTTTTTATATAGATCTATATATAGTGGCTTAGCAAATGAGAATTTTTTTCCTCATTTGTCTGTAAGACTAAACTCTTTCAAAAAAAGAAATTAAGGGAGGGAAATGAGAAAGACAAAATATGGTAGAGTGGCTGTTAGGCCTTGTTCCAAGTCAGATGGACCCAGATTTAATTTCACTGCTACCACTGAGCCTACTGTTTCTTATTGGCTCTGAAGACCTAGAGATCCCAATAGTTCCAGGAGTATATATTTCAACTAGTTGATCTAGGCTGTAAAGTAGTAAATCAGTAGGTTAAGCTATTCAGTATTTTTGTGCCTGGTATTTTCTCTTTTCCTCTGTCCTTAAAGAGATGAGAATTTGTATGTGGATTGGTGTCTGTGAAAATTGTGCTAACATCACTTTACAGTTTGCTGAGAATTCTGGGCCTTTGATTTGGGAAAAACAGCCTGCGGGACTTTGGTCTGGATTTCGTTTCAGCGTTTCAGCTGAGGAATACGTTCTTAGTACACAGATGGTAAATGGTCATGAAAATGTGCAGTATATGTTCTGTGCCAGTAAAGTTGTCACTTTTTTAGCACTTTCAGCCATGTCAGTTAGGTAACTATAGATGGATTGTTCTGTGGAGTATGTTGATTTCATCCTTGTTGTATCTGTGTGTTTGGTCTTAGACTTACAGTTGCTAATATCCCTCTGTCTTCAGGGGATCAGGAGCAGATCACAAATCTGGCAATATATAGTAAGGTCAGTAAAGCCCCAAAGACTCAGAATAATCTGTTCTTTTGTAGATACATTTTAATGTTATCAAATACCATTTCTAAGACTTGAGAGTCTTCCCTAATTATAAGATTGGTACATGTAACTTTTTTGTTTTTATTGCTAATTAAGAACAAGTTCTTCTTTCACACTGAGGTTAGACACATTTAATTAAATGATACTCTGAGAAAAGATAAACCGGGCTTAGGAGTAGCATTTTCCGGAAGTGTGTGTGTGTATAATGAAAGCAGTAGTCTGAATGCTGCAAAGATTAAGGCTCAGGAGAATCAAGGTGTTTTGGGGAATTTTGATTCCAGGACATCAAGGACGTCCAGCACATTGTGATCCAATTCAGCAGGCTGTTGACCTAGTTGAAAAATGGACATTAAACCTGCTATTTTAGCTTTGTCTGTGGATTTTGTTTTGTTGATCAAACAGCTCTTAAAAATGGTCCCTGGCAACAAGAGAGCGCCATATGTCGTGAAGATGCTGCAGAAGGGATTGATCCATGAACTGAGAAGCATCACACTGGCGGGCCTTTGGCACAAAGCTCCTTGGTGAAGGTTTTCATGTGTCTATATAGACTTCTCAGATCCAGCAGTCTTTGGTTCTGGCCTCCCTTCTAGTTCTCTCTCTTCAAATGGGCATTTACTTGTGCCTGGGAGTGTGGATAGTAATATACCCCAAAATGATAAGCCTTGATTTCCCTCATGGATACATTAGGCAGTTTTGGAATTATATTAAGAAAAACAACATCAACAAGGTATCAGAATGTTGGATCATAATGTTACCCAATGTGTGTTCTTTCTTTCCTTCAAATCCATTGTTCCCCTTGTATTTTTTGTCTAGTCTTTTTTCTTTTTGGATTGGCTTTTATTTCTATTTTTCTTTTAGGAGTATGAAAGTAGGCTCCATTGCTTTGAGGAGGTCTGTATGAATTGAAGGAAGAGGTTAGAACAAATGAAGTAATATTAAATATATTTTGTTAACAAAATAAAATAGACAGCTGTCCCTGGAATTCATCATATCCATTAATATATGGAAGTTTAAGAGTAGGAAATTACACAGCTTGAAAATGCCTTACATAGAAATAATAGTACTGTATTTTACAAGAGTTTTGAATAAACATATGTTAAAAAAAAATTACAGTCCCTGTTGAAGGATGGAATCATTGATGCCTGATTCCAGGGCTTTTCCAATAATTATATTTTCTTTGGCCTTCAAAAGACACATCACACAGACAATATCCCCCCTAAAAGATATTGTTAAGTCAATATTCTCAACTGCTGTGGGAATTAGGAAGTGTTCTGTTTTTATTGTTATTTTTTTGCCTTGTTGTTGTATATTGAGCAGACTACATGTTCATCAGATAAAGAGGTATCTTCCTAGGGTCTTAACAGATTTTAGATATATTAACATTGACATGTACCTTCATTTTTTTTTCCAAGGATGGCATCTGACAATAATGCTTTATTTTTTATCCTTCTGGGCCTGACTTTTTAAGGGCTTTCTTGGAGAGCATCAGAGAAAAAGGATTCTGCAAGTCAGTTGTCATTAAGCGGGCATTTTGTATGAATGAGGACTCCGAGGAGCCAAAGAGTTTGAAACTTTGCTCAAACTTTACTCTATTTGTCACTATTTTGCAAAGATTTTGATAAATGCATTGAAAACTAGCTTTCACTGTTTGTTTAGTCGTATATTCTAACTTCTGACAAACGTTTCCTTTTCAACCTGAGAAATGTTTCCTGAGTATCTTTGAGATTATTGGCATTATTTACCATCCTGTCATTCTCCCCTTTCCTTCACCTCTCCCAGAAATCTGCTTTCAAATGGATTTAGTATCTTTTACGCGCAGATATGATGAGATGATGTGGGTCAATTTTTAATTTCTTCCAGTGTTGTAGATTTAGAATGATGTATGTATGTATTTATTTAATAGAAGTGTAACAAACAATTCCTTGTCAATGCAGGAGGACTGCATATTGTGGGGCGGTATTCATCACTCAGGGCCCATGTACTACCTGTGTCATGAAGAAAGCAGAATTTACACAGATATTTCTGTGATATTTTTGAGATTTTTCTTAAATATTTCACAAGTCAGGGTGATTTCAAATTGCCACTCTTTGTTTCATACTTCTGTTCATGATTGTAATAGAGATCTAAACAGGTTTTACTGATATATACATTCACAAATTATATGCATTACATATATATTGTAAACATATATATTCTGTTATATACATTCATAAATGATAGATATAAGAATAAGAAGTATATTTTTAATGGGATATATAGATATATATGTGTGTGTGTATATATATACACACATATGCACATTCAAACGCTGTTTTCAGTCAGGATTATCCATACCCATTCATCCCTAGACAAAAGATACAGCAATTTTTTTTTTTTTTAATGAGCCAAGTTCTATGGCTGAGTTCTTTATTTTCAAGGTCTGGCCCATCGATTTCAGTGATTTTTTTCATTTCAATAAGTCTCAGTAGAGCCAATAATAATCAAGCTATTTCTTCACCTACACTCTGATCGCTCAACTACTGTGATATGGTCACTGACCAATTCATTCTTTGCGTGTAGAGCATTTTTGTGATTTTTGTCCTTTAAGTGACTGGAGAGCACTCAGATACAATCAATATTTGGGCAGATTACGAAGAAAAGAACCTGGATTTAGTAAGCCTCTAGTGAAATGCTGGAAAGCAAATGCTTTGTCTTAAATTTGAGATTAAATCCAATAAGGACTGAAAAATTAGTTTGAAGCCAGAACACTAAATTCCCTGGAAATACTTTAAAGCATTTTGTACAGAGTGGAAAGGAGAAATCCTTGGTGACATGAAAAGAGAATGGAGAGAGTATGCTAAGAAATATTGTAATATCTTCTTTTTTTTTTTGCTTGATTTTACCAGAATATTAATTTCAAGAAAATATAAAATATAAATAGAGAGGATATTAGTAAAGCTTGAACAGTAAGGCATGGTTTAAATCATTTAAAATTTAAATGCTAGTAATTGGCCTTCGTTAATTTTATCTGGGAAAAAAAAAGAAAACTGCAGCAATATTGTAAGATATCCTTACTCTGTGTGAAAATTATGACATGCAAAATAGTAGGACAGCCCAAGGTGAAGAGCAGACATTGTCAGTGGACCTTTTTGTATATGAATGTAATTGAAAGGCAGGATCACAGTACAAATGAGTTAGACGGATCACTGAAAAAGGATAGGTAATGGAAAGAAGGGAAAAGGATCAGAAAGATGTGAACATAACATAAGATAAAGAGATAAACAAAGACAGAACTGGAATGGTATCAGAAAACCAAGAAAAAAATTGTGGTTTTAGACATCAATTAAGACTTAATATTGACATATGTCCAGCATTAAACTAGCAAAAAATGGGAGAAGGAATAGAATCTCAAACCAACATATTATGTTTGTCCAAGGAGAACTGTGCAACAATGTATTATAAGCCGTACTAGAAATATCTCCTCTACTTAATGTCTTCATATTTAATATGCAGTTGTCAACCATTTATTGGTTTAACAGAGGTTAACTATTCTTGCTCAAATTTCCCATGCCAGGTGTCTGACTTGAAGCAATTTTACTTCATAAGTTTCTATAAATAAGTTTTGGCCATTTCTGAGATTGAGAAAATATATTGCTTTGCTATTGGTAAATTTTTAGAGCTATTTCATTGAAAAGAAAAATTAACTTTTTTAACCTCTGGTCTTTTATGCTACGCCTTGAAATTTGGCAGTTATTTTTCTGTAAATGGTATGATAGCTCTCTTTTTTTTCTATGTAAAAGTGATCACACCTGGATTGTCATAAACTTTGGGAAAAGTACAGACACCCATCAGGTAACTCTAATAGGGAGAATTTTGTTGAATAAACTACAAATGATCACTTGTGTTTCTGACTGTACTGCACAGCTGAGTGAAAAGGAAAATCTGAAATTAGATGAGATATTTGAAAGAGTAACATTGACTGGATGGACCAGAAAACTTAATGGTAGCCTGTGAAGAAGGAGGTGAAAGGGAGAGCACATTGACAGGGAAAGGAGCCATCTCCTTTCCAGACAAAAACTGAGTGAAGAAGCTATAACAGTAATATAAGGTCGGATATGGGTTAGACGCTACTTGGAAATCGTTCACTGGCGTTATTAGGCAGAGAGGTTTAAGGTAGCGAAGGTGGGCAGAAGGCACCTGTTAAGTATGGGAGAGAAGAAAAGGTGGTAGAGAAGTAGCCGGAGTCCCAGGCTATTGTGTAAGTTGCCTATCTGTACTGGAATTGAAGGGAACAAAAGATATCTTTGTATCCTTTTCAGCCTCCCAGTATTTTCTTCATGTTTTCCACTGAATGGATTTCTTTCCTGTCTGCACTGTGGAAGTTTTACAGATAAATGGAGAACTGTAGAGAAGATAAAAACAACAGATAAGGAAAAAAGAGAAATAAGTAAGGTAACATTAAGGGAAATAGAATGGCAAAAGTCAATGAAGGTCCAGGAGAGGAGGAATGGGAAAGAATAGACAGAGGAAAACAAGGAGGGGAGAAAAGGGAAATTGAGGAAAAAAAATGAAAGGAGTAGTCATTAAATTAATAGAATAATTTAGGTTGGAAGGGAAATTTTGAGATCATGTAGTCTAACCTCTCCTAAAAGCAAGGGCAGCTTTGAAGTTAAGGCAGATTGCTCAGGGCTGTGCCAAGTGAAGTTTCAAAAGTCTCCGAGGAGGGAAATAACACAGCCTCTCCAGGAGCCTTGGAACAGGCTTAACCATGCTTATGGTGAAAACATCTTTTTTCATTATGTCCAGTAGCAATTTCTCTTGTGACCATTGCCTCTTTGTCCTTTCACTGTGAAAGGACCTCTAAGAAGTGCCCTCTAAGAGGGCTTTCTCTTCTCTAGTTCCTCTAGGCAATTGAAGACAGCAGTCAAAGTTTCCCTTTATCCTTCTCTTCTCTAGGCTAAAAAAACAAACTCCCTCAGTCTCTACTTAAATATATTCTACTCCAGCCTCTTAACCATTTTGGAGGCCTTCTGATCTCCCCTGTACTGATGAGACCAAAAATGGGCACAGTACTCCAGATGAAGCCTTATGAAGTCCAAGTAGAAGATAATGCATCACAAAATAATTTTACTGAATCACAGAATGGTTGAGGTTGGAAGGGACCTCTGGAGATCATCTAGTCCAACCTCCCTGCTCAAGCAGGGTCCTCTAGAGCATATTGCCCAGGATCACATCCAGACGGGTTTCGAATATCTCCAGCAAAGGAGACTCCACTACCTCTCTGGGCAACCTGTGCCAGGGCTCTGTCACCCTCACACGAAAGAAGTTTTTCCTCATGTTGAAATGGAACTGCCTGTGTTTCAGTTTGTGCCCGTTGCCTCTTGTCCTGTCGCTGGGCACCACAGAGAAGAGTCCGGCCCCATCCTCTCGATACCTTCCCTTTAGATACTTGTAGACATTGATGAGATTGCCTCTCAGTCTTCTCTTCTCCAGGCTGAACAGGCCCAGCTCCCTCAGCCTTTCTTCAGAGGAGAGATGCTCCAGTCCCCTCCTCATCTTGGTAGCCCTCCGCAGGACTCTCTCCAGTAGTGCCATGTCTCTCTTGGACTGGGGAGCCCAGAACCGGACACAGTACTCCAGGGGAGGCCTCCCCAGGGCTGAGGAGAGGGGCAGAATCACCTCCCTCGACCTGCTGGCAACACTCTGCCTAATGCACCCCAGGAGACCATTGGTCTCCTTGGCCACAAGGGCGCATTGCTGGCTCAGGCTTAACTTGTTGTCCACCACAGCTCCCAGGTCTTTCTCTGGGGAGCCAGAAAAGGAGAGAGTCTGCTCTCTCTCACTCCAGCCTGTACTGGTGCATGATGCTATTCATCCCTAGGTGCAGGACCTTGCACTTGCCTTTGCTGAACTTCAGGAGGTTCCTCTCCGCCCACCTCTCCAGCCTCTCCCGGTCCCTCTGAAGGGCAGCACAGCGCTCTGGTGTGTTAGCCTCTCCCCACAGTTTAGTCTCATCAGCAAACTTGCTGAGGGTGCACTCTGTCCCTTCCTCCAGGTCATGGATGAATACATTGAACAAGACTGGAACCAGGACTGACCCCTGGGGGACACCACTAGCCACAGGCCTCCAACTTGACTCTGCGCCATTCACCACAACCCTCTGAGCTCGGCCATCCAGCCAGTTCTCAAGCCACCTCACCGTCCACTCATCCAACCCACACTTCCTGAGCTTACCTAGGAGGATGTGACGGGAGACAGTGTCAAAAGCCTTGCTGAAGTCCAGAAAGACAACATCCACTGCTCTGCCCTCATCTACCCAGCCAGTCTTCTCATCATAGAAGGCTGTCAGGTTGGTCAAGCATGATTTCCCTTTGCTGAATCCATGCTGACTGCTCCTGATCACCTTCTTGTCCTCCAGATGTTTAGTGATGACCTCCAGGAGGAGCTGTTCCATCCCCTTTCCAGGGATGGAGGTGAGGCTGACAGGCCTGTAGTTCCCTGGCTCCTCCTTCTTGCCCTTTTGGAAGACTGGGGTGACACTGGCTTTCTTCCAGTCCTCGGGCACCTCTCCTGATCTCCAGCACCATACCAAGATGATGGAGAGTGGCCTAGCGATAACATCCGCCACCTCCCTCAGCACTCGTGGGTGCATCCCATCAGGGCCCATGGATTTGTGGATGTCAGGTTTCCACAAATGATCTCTTACCCAATCTTCCTCAACTAAAAGAGAGTCTTCCTTTCTCCAGACTTCCTCTCTTGTCTCCAAGGTCTGGAATTCCTGAGGACTGGCCTTAGCAGTGAAGACTGAAGCAAAGGCAGCATTCAATAACGCTGCCTTCTCTGTATCCTTCGTCACCAGGGCACCCGCCCCATTCAGCAGCGGGCCCATGTTTTCCCTAGTCTTCCTTTTGCTAATGTTGTATTTGAAGAACCCCTTCTTGTTGTCCTTGACATCCCTTGCCAGATTTAATTCCAAATGGGCCTTAGCCTTCCTTGTCGCATCCTTGCACCCTCTGACAACGTCCCTGTATTCCTCTCAAGTGGCCTGTCCCCTTTTCCACATTCTGTAGACTTCCTTCTTCTGTTGGAGTTTGGCCAGGAGTTCCTTGCTCATCCAGGCAGGTCTCCTGCCCGCTTTGCTCGACTTCTTCCTCAGAGGGATGCACTGCTCTTGAGCCTGGAGGAAGTGACGCTTGAATATTAACCAGCTTTCTTGGACCCCTCTTCCTTCTAGGGCCCTACCCCATGACATTCCCCTAAGTAGGTCCCTGAAGAGGCCAAAGTTAGCTCTCCTGGAGTCCAGCGTTGCAATCCTACTCATTGCCCTGCTCCCTCCTCACAGGATCCTGAACTCCACCATCTCATGGTCACTGCAGCCAAGGCTGCCCCCAACCTTCACATCTCCAACTAGACCCTCTCTGTTCGTTAGTACAAGGTCAAGCAGCACACCTCACCTCATTGGCTTCTCTATGACCTGTGTCAAAAAGTTATCCTCAATGCTCTACAGGAACCTCTCTGACTGTTTGTGCCTAGCTGTGCTTTCTTCCCAGCAGATGTCAGGGTGGTGGAAGTCTCCCATGAGAACCAGGGCCTGTGATCGTGAGGCTACTTCCAGCTGTCTGTAGAAGGCCTCATCGGCAACTTCCTCCTGATCAGGTGGCCTGTAGTAAACCCCCGCAACAATGTCACCCATGTTAGCCTGCCCTTTATTCCTTACCTGTAGGCTCTCCACTTGCTCTTCATCCACCCCTAAGCGGAGCTCCACACATTCTAGTTGCTCCCTCACATAAAGAGCAACTCCACCACCTCGCCTTCCTGGCCTGTCTTTCCTAAAAAGCACATAGCCATCCATGACAGCATCCCAGTCATGCCCACTATCCCACCATGTCTCTGTAACCGCAACGAGATCATGGCCCTGTGACCGCACACAGATCTCTAATTCTTCCTACTTATTCCCCATGCTGCGTGCATTGGTGTACAGGCATTTCAGAGAGCCAGTCAAGCATGCAGGCTTCCCAGAAGAGGTGCAAGAGGATCTTCCATAGCCATGTTGCATGCTGTCTCCCCTGGCTGCACACACCCACTGGAGGCATCCTGACTTGAGTGGTGTTTTGCTAACTACCCTGTCTCTATACCACTCCCCTTCCCCCATCTTGCCTAGTTTAAAGCCCTCCGTACCAGGCTGGCCAACCTGTTGGCAAAGAAAGACACGCGTGCCCCACTTCATGAGGTGGATCCCATCTCTCCCCATCAGCTGTTGATCTTCAAACAGGGTCCCATGGTCATAGAAACCAAAACCCTGCTGCCAACACCAGCAGCACAGCCAGTTGTTAACTTGGAAAATCTGTCTACTCCTCCTCCCATCTGTTGCCCTCACTGGCAGGATTAAGGAGAAAGTGACCTTAGCTCCCAGACTCTTGACCACCATCTCCAGAGCTCTGAAATCCTGTTTGTTGGTATCCAATTTGCCCTTAGTGTCATTAGCGCCCACATGGAAGATCAGCAGAGGGTAATAGTCCGATGCACGGACAAGCCTTGGCAGTCTTTCCACGAGATCTTTTATTCGAGCCCCTGGCAGGCAGCAAACCTCTCTGGACAAGAGGTCAGATCAGCAGACAGGTGCCTCTGTCCCCTGCAGCAGGGAGTCACCCACAACAATCACTCGCCGCTTCTTCCGGGGGTTCCCGCATGGCACAGGGTCTGCCAGGCCAGTTGCCTCCCTTGGAGCCATGCCCAGCCTCTCCTCAGCCTGGAGGGTGCTAAACTTGTTCTTCAAGGGTAAGTCTTGAGGAGGAGCAAGAGCCTTTCTCCTTCTACCAGAGGTCACCAGCTTCCAGCCCTCTTCAGCAGTGTTATGATGCACCTTTACACACGGTGCTGAGCCCTCTGACAACTCCGCTGCAGTGGGGGCAGGGGACTCCCGGAGCTGAACAGTCTCCGAGAACGCCCTGTCAATCTCCCGCTCATCCTCTCGGATGCTACGCAGCCTACTAACCTCCTCCCGCAGGTCCTTTATCTGGTGACGCAACTGGTCAACCACACAGCACACCTCAGGCAGGAGAGCTGACTGTCAGCCCAGGCCCCACGGAGAGGCCCCAGGCACTCCCTGCAGCCTGACACCTGCAGAGCTGCATCTGCTGTCCGAGGGTCTGTCTGGGTTGAAGCTTCAGATACAGGTGATGCAGCACCTCCAGCAGCCACCGGTGAATGTGCTCTGCAGCATGTCGTGAGGAATATATAGCTGAGGAAGCATACACTGCTACAAGGAATGAAGGCACCTTCTGGCACCCTTTTGTACAAAGTGCTGCCTCTGTTCACTGCACTCTGGGAGCTGCAC